>NW_026614917.1:1607024-1787058 GCF_030052815.1 Hevea brasiliensis | reverse complement strand
TAGTTTTCTTTAATTTCCCTCAAAATTAAAGTGGCGACTCCTCACTTTTTCTACTTCAGTGAGAATCGTCTGGCGACCGCAAAATCCTTGCGACACCATGAACCCAAGTATATAAAAAGAGTCATATACTCTAAAGTGAATATTTATCCTTGAACTCTCCCTTAAACCTAGGAATATAAAATATTTGTATAAAATGATCCTATGAGTTCAAGGAGGGACTCTCCCTTGAACATGCAAAACAAATTTGAAGGTTCAAGGAAGAACTCACCCATGACCTAAAAATGTTGCATTTAATAGAATTATAAGTTCAAGGGAAGACTTTCCCCTAAACCCAAGGACAAAAAAAGTTGCACATTTTCTTACAAAAATACATTAACGAAGTGTTTGAAGAAGGATAGACATGGGCAGCAGAGAGGTCCCCCTGCCCCGTTAACATCTCTGATCCGAGATAAGGGATTACTCCATTAGGTCTTTTCAGTCCGGAGCTGACCGATAATTGACCTACTTACCTAGAACTCAATGACTTTCTCAACTAGAAGTATCCTACTCATGTTTGAAGGGGAATCATAAAGAGGTTATGTTTTCAAGATATCATTATCATAAGGTCATTTTAAGAAATGGTGAGAATAGGTTTGCTAACCTTTGGGGATGATAATATGACCATTTTTTAATACTCTAATATATCAAGAATCACTAAAGCATATTAGAATATCAAATCAACAATTTCATCAAATAATGCTCGTTTTATAAAACTAGATAAACCATGTCATACCATGGATATTGTTTTCGAACTCTTTCATACTTATAATATAAGATCAAAAGTAATATTTGTAAAAAAAATGTGTTAATCAACAAAGTAATGTTCATGGAATAAAGCATTTCAACGAAAATGTAATATTTATAAAATAAAAAGTTTCAAAGAAAAGGTAATGTTTATGGAATAAAAATAATATTTCAATCATTGTCAATCCTAATCTTATAATCCTAGGAGTTTGGCAGGATAAAAGGTTGGAGAAAACACATCATGAAGATAATCAATGGAAATGCAGGAAAGAGAGATCGGATTTTAGCCTATGGAGCTGCAGGGAAAAGCCCTGTCGAATCAACCTTTTAAGATAATGAGCTATAGTGCGGTCCTTTTGGGAGAAGATTGGGATTAGTTCTCTCAATGAGAAATGCGAGAGCTCTCGAGAGAATCCTTGTTTTAAGGGTGAAGAGATTCCTTAGAAAAACTAACTTCAAAGACTCCCTATCTACTTCTTTTCTACCCTTTTTCAAAAACTCTAGAAAGACCCCTTTAACAGTAAAACTTTAGTTATTTATAGGGAGTGAAAGCCCTAAAATGGAGGGTCAGGATTCAAGATAGAAAAAGAAAGGTTGAGATTTAGAAGGACACGATCCAAAGGTCAAAAATTAAATAGATCAAAAATCAAGGGTCTAGATTAACTTAGGACTCTTTTGTCCTTTTTCTTTTTTGATCTAAAAGACAGGGTTTATGCCTTACATGTTAGATCAAATGTTGGGATTTAAAAGTACAAAATTTGTTTTTATTGCTTTTGATACCAGGGTCAAGAATTTATCCTTACAAATAGCATCAATGGTAGATATTGAAAAGGTACCAGAATACTTTAACTAACTCAATCTTACGGTGAAAATTCAACTTTAAAAGCTAGGGCTACGATTCAATGGTATACTTTATCCAGTGGCTAAGTAAGAACGTTTCGGTTTTTGAAGTTTAGCATTGTCCGAGCTCTTTATCTGATCTCTGTTCGATTTTTTTTATGCAGTCTCTATCCAATCTTTCTTTATCCAATTTCTTTGTTTGGTCTCTTTATCTAATCTTTCTTTGTTTGACCTCTTTATTCGATCTTTCTGTGGTTGGCCAATGTACCTGAAATTTCTTAGGGCTGGGCATTCTATTAGTTGAGATCGAAAGTACTAGTTTCATTTGAGCCCAAACCTAATTGGGCAAGCTCTATCTTGGTCAATCTCTTTTGTCATTGATTCCCTACCAAGCTCGTCTTTAAGTTCGGGAAATAAAATCTTCACAACCCATTCAAAAGTACATCTCCAAAATTGGAAAAGCATTAAATGTTTTTTTATATTCTAGACGTCGCCTCAAACCTCTTAACCATTAGTGTATGGGGCTATATATATCTGCTTCTGTATCTTACTCTCTCAATCAGTATGAACTCATTAACTTCTTTTTGTGTGCAGAAATGATGGGAGGCGAGGCCAAGAAAGCTGTAAATAAGAGGAAAAGAGAGCTCGCCAAAAGAGTTTTCGAAAAGAAGGAAGCTGCTGCTGCTGCTAGGGCTGAAGAGCTGGAAGCCTAGAAAAGAGCTCAGGTCAAAGAGATGAGCTCACCAGCTCGAGCTCAAGACGAACCCGTTGGTGTGAGATCGACTCCCCCTCCCGATTAGCCTTTGCTTCAATCGCCGGTCTCTGTCACTTCCGAGGGAGGTTCATCCAGGGAAGCAGTCTCATCTGGGCAACCAATCTCCTGAGGTGCTCGAGTTCTGCTAAAGTCCCTGGAGAGGAAATAATCAGTGAAAGGGAATATAGACTTAGCCCAAGTCACTGGTGCAACCATTTGCTTCTTGGAGGACAAAACTTAGATGGGCCCGAAAAGCATCGATGATCTCCTCAACCAATCTATGAGCCTGAGCTTGGAGGTGGTAGCTACCCAGTACATGGTGAAAGAAAAGGTGAACTTCCTGAGGAGGGAGATGTCAAAGGCGATCAACGAGATCGTCACTTACAAGGGCCACTTGACCGCTGTCAATGCTCGGATTGAAGAACTCGAGCGGCAGGTGAAGTCTTCTAAGGAGCTCGTAGTTCGGCTACAAAAGGAGCTGGAGGATGCCAAGGCCAGCCAGGCTATTGATTTGGCTAAGTACTCTTTTGAACTCAAGGCGAAGGAGGACGAAGCCATTGAAAAGGAAGTCGGTGCGTATATGCAAGCGCATAGCGACCTGCTTGCCAAACTGCTAAAGCGATATCCCAACGAGGACTTCTCCTGATTTGAGAAGCTTGCCCCAAGTGCTGTTGCTGGGAGTGATAGTGAGGAGGGGGGACAAGTGTAAATGATGCTGGGGCTGGTGGAGATCCGCCCGCTGAATGATTTGTAATTACTAGTACAAAATAATAAAGTTCATTAATTTTTCTTTTAAGGTCGATCTTCTTGGTTAAGTAACAGTTCCACTTTTCTAGAATTAAAACTTTATTGAGATCGGATGATTAACAAAACAGGATTGAAATTCCATTAAAACTTAGATAATCATAGTTAATTAAAACTTAAATGAAAATGAAATTAAAACTTCAATGAATATATTAAAATTTGATCACAACCTAGATAGCATACAAAATTTAATTAAGACTTTCATGATCGTAAGAAATATAATTAAAACCTGATTAAAACTTAAATGAACATAGGAAATTAAAACGTAATTAAAAATTAAATTACAACTTAAATGAACACGTAAAAAAAACCACCCAATTAATAAAATTGCATATTATATATTTAATTAATTAAACTTTACTTATTATTTTTACAGAGCTAATCAAAATATAATTTTTAAATATTTATTAACCCGAACAAAATATAATGTTCACAGTCAGCTCCAACTAGTTATATATGGAGATAAGTGTTAATCAAGATGAAATTCGTTACCCTAAATAAATAAGGATAAAATCTTATATTCATTTAAATTGTTCTTGACACATCCTTCATCTCAGATTTGAATACGAAGCATTTTTTAAAAGCAAGAATTTTTTTAAAGACAATTTGCATTGGTCTATCTTGGGAGTCGAGTAGAAAACATAAAAATAAATAAAAAAAAAGCAGCAAATATGAATGGCTTTCACTTGTAAGGTGTTTATTAATGAAAAAGATATAAAACTTTATTACACGGGTACGATTTAATTTCTTTCATTTGCATTAAATGTTTTAGACAGTTGCAAAAATTTTGAGAATTATATACATATTTCAAGGGAAAAAAAAAATTCCATTTACTTTTGCAATGAGAAAATTAGCCGAAACCTATTAATCTAATCTAACAGCATCCCACTTGCTCTACATTGTGCTCTTCGAGCTTGATATCCTCGTGGGAGACGTTCAAGATGCCAGATTGCTCATTAACCTTATCAATGAGAAGCTTCAGTAGTGGGACGTTTGAAAGGGTTTTGCATGAGCCCACCAGTATCAATTTTTTCTGTACAAAAAAAGATAATACCGTGAGATTTATGGACAACAGAAAAACTACAGGACATAAATATTAATAAGTTGCCTACCTTAGCACGTGTAAGTGCTACATTAATCCTATGCCAGTCACCAAGCAGTGAGGAACTATAATTTCTAGGATTTTCACTAGACCTAACAAAGGATACCAATATGCAGTCCTTGTCTCTTCCCTGCCAAAAAGAACAGATATCACGTGAAAAATCTTACAGAGATTATGAAAGCACAATGGGGCAAAAGTTCGAAATGAAAGCGCCGAAAATCACATTAGTTTCAGGAATGAGTCGGTCTACCTGGTACTTGTCAATGGTATTTATCTCCACAGAGATTATGCAAACAGCAGTTCTGATGAGATTTGCCTGCGAGTTATAGGGGGTAATGATTCCAATATCTTCGCTTTCAATTCCACATTTAATTAATTCCTTCGCGACCTATATTAAAAACAGAATGACGGACTGCCATTTAATTACAGCTTCAAGGTAGAAATATAACACAACACATAAGAAATCACAGGAAAGAAAAATATTGTTTGTTCTAAGGTAACAGGTATTATTTACATCATGTGGGAATAAGTGCTTTACCTCTGCAATAATGTAAGCTTCCACTGGGTTATTGACAGTCTTGGAATCTTTTGACTCATGAGCAGGCAACATATCTAAGTTTTACAAAAATGAAGTGAGTGAAGAACCAGAGCCATAAGAAAGAAATTAACTCAGCAGTGAAGATGGCGAAAGGAGAAAGGCAAAACCTTGTACACACCTGTGTTAATAAATACAATGGGTTTGTGTGGATTCAAAACCTGCAACCATAAAAGCAAAGAAGCAAGTTTATGACCGAAACAGCAATTCCCAAACAAAGAAGCATCTTTATGACCATAAAGAGCTCTACTTTTTAACTGACAAAATTATTCTTGCATCAAAAATACAAGAGGTGATTTCATTTCAATAGACAAAAACTAAAATTTTCAAATTTCAAGGTTATTTCTCAGGCCATAACAATATTTGCTTAGGACAGCTAATATTCAATACAAATGCTTACCTCATTGAGCCATGAGGAACAAGATTTTAACCTTGAAAATTTAAGTTTGCGATTAGCTATTTCAGGAGAACCACATCGCAATCTGTCACCATATATCAAAGCATTTGATAGTTCCATAATGCCTTGACACATACGATACTGCATATAAAGAACTTTCAGTAAATTTGCCTATCACAAGAGTATCAGAATACGGGGGGAAAGTGAATCAATTCAGAAATTAGAGAAACCTGGCTTTGCAAGGCTGAAATTGCCTGAGGATGTGCTTCAGAGAGCCTGCAAAACAAACTTATCCCCATTCCATTCTCTCGGGCCTCTGTACTCTAGAAATTAATTAGCAGAGGAGTTTCAATGAGGTTAAAATATGAAGCAGCAAAATTAAGCAATTGGATTCAAAGATGCATGCACTTTATACCTGGACAAGGGGAGGCAATTGATAATGATCACCAACAAGAACAAACTTTGAAGCAAACATCAAGGGTCCCAGGGATATCTGCTAGGGACAGAAATCAGAGTTTTACCCATGTTATATTGTACGTAATATGCTTTCTATTAACTTTCTTGGCACAACACATCACTCTAGCTCCAAGCAAATAGCTTGAATAACAAAAGAACTGCCATTTGGGTGTATCAACTAGCAAATATTTTAATCCAGAATAAGGGAGGGTGATTGTGACAAATATTTCAATTAATTAGTTCACATTTATAAAATAAAAATAAATATAAAAAATTTCTTAAAAATAAAAAGAATGAAAAAAAAAAGAAAAGAAAAATGCACGTTTTTTCTACCAAGTTCACTAAGATTGCATTGTGCAACCTAGAATAGAAGTCTTACCCAATCATTTCAATTCCCAGTCAATCAGAAATATTCGATTGATTACAGGACATCAAGAAAGAACACTTACTGGGAGAGTGATCTGCCCAGCTTCATCCATGATACACACATCAAATTTCTTGTTTGCAAGCAAGGGGCTAGTAATTCCCAAACAAGTTACTGCAACAACTTTGACTTGGTTGAATCTTAGTCTAATTTCTTCCACACTCTGTACATCCATTGCTGTCATTAAATCCTTGGTTATGAGAGGAGAAGAAAAAAAACCATTACAATAACTGTAAGCAGATAGTCTTCTTATCTTACCTGAAAAGCAATTGGCCCTAACTTCTTCATGAACAGCTTCATGTCTTCCAATTCGTAGAAAATCAATACCCTGAAACTCATTGATTCAGTAACCATAAGCACTGCAGAAACAGTAATTTGGTGTGATACATAGATGCTACTTTTGTATCCGAACAATTTCTGAGATTCTTAATTTGATGCTCAAACGCTATGAACGGAATTTAAAAGCTGAATACCATGAGATTGGAAAGCATTGAACCATATACTGCTCAATTTAAATGGTAGAGCATGAGAAAAAAGATATGGCAAAGTGGCAGCTATAATCATGATTACAAATGACGAAATGTCAATTATTGTACAGGGAAAACTCAATGGAAAAAGTCATGTGAATCCAGCCACAAAAAGGAAGGGCTAACGTGTTAAGACCAAGGGTATCCATATCAAGGGAAAATCCTCCCAAGGCCCATTAGAGACCACACAAGCGGACTTTAAATGAAACCAAATCCAAAACCTTAAAGCATTAGGTTCACAAATCATTCCCACTCATATGTCCTCACTTACCAATGTGGGATACTTTTTATTCTCATTCAACAAACAACTCATACTTGCTATCCTAACAATTTCTGCCTCAAGTACGAGTCTCACCCATATTGAATTTATTGCCCACAAATCTGTCACCTTGCCTCTTCCTCATGGTGTAGCAACCATGGAATTTTTACCAACTATTGTATCCATACTCATTCCAATACCATCGCTGGTTCAAAAATCACTTATTGGACCCAAGCGAGCCAATTGTTAGAGAGAATGCTTCTAACACCTATGAGTAAGGGTGTAAACAAACCGAGCCGAGTTGAGCTTTAAAGAGTTTAGGCTTGGTTCGTTAAAATTTTTACAAACTCAAGCCGAACTCGAACTCAACTCCTATCGAACTCAAACCGAATATTTATAAGCTTGAGTTTGGCTCATTTAGAAGACAAGCTCTAAATGAGACTAGCCAAAACCAAGCTTTTTATCAAACTGAGTATCGAGTAACTCAACTCATTTACATAATTTTGATTAACTCTCATATATATATATATATATATATATATATATATATATATATATATATATATATATATATATATATATTAAATTTCAATTACAAATAACTATATTTAATAAATACATTTTATACATTGATTATATCATAATTTTAAACAATATATTATTTTTAGAACATTTTTAAATAAAATAATAAATATTTATTATATAATAAAATACAATAAATAATATAAATATTTTTATAAATGAGTTTGTTCACGAACTTATTTAACAAGTCTACTCACAAGCTAGCTCGCAAGCCTGCAAATAAGCTGGCTCACGAATCTTAACTAGCCAAATACTATTAAGCTCGAGTTTGGCTCGTTTATTAAACAAGCCTTAATATCGAGATCAAACTTGACTCATTCTCTCAACGAGTCAAACCGAATTGAGCTTTTATCGAGTCGAGCCTCGAGCAATTTGTAAATACTTTGGTTTGCTTACGGTCCTACTTATGAGGAATTCAAAAATGCAAGCTTGACATCGCATCCAACCCACTAAAGTCCAAGGATACTTTCCACTTATATGTCAGGTCTTTCTTATGTATGATTCATAGCTATTAAAGGCTTAAGTGCACTAAAGCGCTAAGGGCTCCTAGAGTCTAGGCGCAAGGCGCAGGTGCACACCTGATTGAAGTGAGACAAAAAAAAAAGTCAAATAAACTTGAATATTTCATCAAACTTCAAATAACATAAAACAAAAAATAATAATAACTAATAAGTATTCAAGTACTAATATATAAAAAATTGAATCATCTTTTGATGTCTTAAAACTAAAGTCAAGTAATTATAAAATAACTACTCTTCAATCTTCATCAAGAGTAACATCATAATCTTCTTCGTCTTCTTCAATACCTTCATCATCTTAATACTCATCTTTAAAATCAATATTTTCATCATCTTCCTCATCTTTAAGAACTAAAGAACTATTATTTAGTTCTCAAATTAGTGGATGATATTTTTCCTTTTTCTTTAAGCGTAGATCTTAAAATAGGTTTAGATACAGCATTTTTTTTTTTTTTGAAAAAGATAAGAGTGGTAGTATTGAAAATAAAAATTTGGGAGATTTGTAATCTCGGTGTGGTGGCTTGACGAGATTTTGGAGACTAGTTATCACCAAGATACTTATTTCAAAAACTTCTTAGTGCGTTAATATTGGATTATGGTAAATCGACAAATTTCGAGTTGAATGGTAGTACTTTTTGTCAATGGAAGTGCTCACTGAAAGTGGAAATAAAGAAGATGCGCCTTTCTAGAGCCTTGCGCTTGGAACAAGACACATGCCTATGTGCATAAGGCGAGGGTCTGGTGAATGTCACCCACCTTTCTCTTGTAGAGGCGTTAGGGTTGGAGCCTAATGAGCCTTGAGCACGCCTGAGGCATGCCTTTAATAACTATGGTGTGATTCTTTGCACTTTCAATTCAAACACAACTCATACTTGCTATACCAAAGTAAGGCAGCCAAGGGATGCCTTTGGTTAATTGATCTTGTGATTTAGAGCATAGCTAGTAGTGGTAATAAATGGAAAATCATTCCCAATCATTTTAAAGCTATATTTAAAAAAATGATTTGTTACTATTTTTTTTTACTCCATAGTTTTGTTGATTAGTATGTTCTTCATTGAGTTACTAAAGCTCTCCCTTTCTACAAGACTGCAACCAGTGAACAAGTTCTGGGTCTCTGTAACAACTAATAATCAAAACCCAATATCTCCTATTCAAATTGCATATCTGTGTGTTATTTAGCTGAACATCTGAAGCCTAAAATACACTTACAAAATTGTAAAAGTCAAGAAATTTAGTAAATATGGAGAAAAGCTAATATTCCATTAGATCAATGAAATGGATAAAGCATAAGAGATAACCTGAGCTTTCAATTTGATTAGTAAATTATCAACAGCAGAGTTTGTATAGGACGTAAGCAAGATAGATGCACATCTCATCAACAAGGCCTTGACAGCATAAACCATAGTAGATGTCTTGCCTGTCCCAGGCATTCCAAGTATTAAAGCATAATCCTTAGCAGTAAGTATCTGAAACAGTAAATTTATTAAATTAGTGAAAATAGGCTCATTTTCATTGATTTCAGCAATGAATTAGCATCAACTAAGGGATATACAATAAGGCGAAAGGAAAAAATAAAAAATTGTTGCTAACCTTAAGAATTGCTCGGCGCTGATCACCATTTAAACTCTTCACTGACCAAATATAAGATATTGCTGGATCTTGGCTAAATACACACCCACTATCAAATCTAGGAGGCTGAAAGAAAAAGGGAAAATCAGAAAGTCAACCAAAGGGAGGAATTATTAGGATGGAACACACAAAAAGAAAGAAAGAAAGAAAAAGAAAGAGAAAATCATGAATTTGGAAAGAGTCCAAGATAACATTTAATGGTCACCTCAAGGTCAACAACTATATTCCTAAGATGAGAACTCTGCGCATTCTGTAAAAAAAGTTGTACAAGGTTGGACCTTCAGCAATAGACATGAGCATGCATTTAGCCAGGGTATGATACATCAATCTAATAAAACTGGTATACAAGGAATGAAATTTTTACAGGAAGATATGAGTCACAAATTACCGCATAACTGAAAATGAAGTCATGGTTTCATCCTTATCAATGCGCCACACCTCCTGAAGGAGATCATTTGCTTCTGGAAGAGAATTACTACTGGGAAGCCTTAAGCGCTTAGACAAGGAAACCTATGAGCATCACAGAAAATATACGAGTTTATATTTTGAAAATGAGAGTTCAAGAACTGGCATTGCTACTAATTTTCTCAATGTATGATATAGAACCACTACAATGCAATGTGAACACTAATAAGACAATTTTTAAGGTTGCAGCCTTGCACAATAGCAGAGTACAAATAGTGAAAAGCAAATATTTCACTTACAGAAACATGAAATTGACCAATATCTGCTATGACACCACTTGCAACAGTCTGATGACCAGATTCAGTACTAAGAATCTAAAGAAAATAAGCAAACAATCAGTCATCAACAAAAAAAATAAATTTGAAAATGAAGTTAGTTTATTTAGATAAACTGCTCAATAAATGAAAGAATGATAAAAAGTCTGAGCATCTCTTTAGTTGTCAATTGTCAATCTGTCAAATTTGAGGAGATTAATTGGGGAACATAAATAGTCGTAATTAACATCCTCCCAGTACATTAAAATCAAAGTTGAATACACATAAGCAGTTACACATGCAAATATAACTGGACATAAGCAATTATAACATTCACGGAATAAAATAAAAACAAAGCCAAAAAAAAGTTTTTAGGATATAAACTACCACAAGACCATAAGTTTGAGTACCAAATTAGACTCTATATGGAATAAGGATATAAATACTACAGAAGCTGATATCTTAGTAATTACAGAACAGGTTAGTAATTTAGGCAATCACACTCAGGGTGATTGGTAGACAATGCAGTAAATGCAGGGAAGTGAAGGTGATAAGGAATCACTTAGCTACAGCAAACAAGCTGCTCTAGGTTCTCCTGCAATGAATCTCATAACTGTGGAATAATAAATCAAAGCCACAGAGGAAAATTACTTGCAATTTCAGACTTAATCTAATAAAAATTTATATCATTCCTAACAGTAAAGTAAAAAAGGAAGGGAATTAAGAGAAACCAGAAACACAAGGGAGATTAGCAAATACATTTCAAATACGATTCACAGAAAGCAACGAACATGTAATTCATTTGACCCTTCAAGACATATAAAAGATAACTATTGTAAAAGAAAGATAAACTAACATAAAATGCTTAAGAAATTCTTCCAAAATATTGTAAAAAATCTATGATGCAGCAAGACCATAACACCAATAATAAGCACTTCATGTCAAAAGACCCTTTTTTTAACAAGGAACACCTTACAAATAAAACCCAGGAGTCTAAGCCACCCCATGATTCCTAGGTCTCAAGTGAGTTCAAATTTCCAAAGCTTATGATCATTTCAAGTCACTTGTTTAAAATTTAGCTCTAGTTTATGTAATTCAATAAATTTTCACTACACATGCATGTTTAATAAATGAGAAGTATTGTACCACATAGTCTCCAATTTTAAGTGTACAATCTAAATCATTCACTGGAGGAGATGGAGCATCCAAAGAATCTCCTTTAGATGCATAGACATTGTGAGGAAGCAATATCCGAGGCACAAAACGATAGATGAATCGATTATCCTTGAGAGACTTTTGCTGTGAGAACCCATTTGAAGCATCAAGAACAATAGATGAAAGACAATTAGTGGAGCGATCACTCTTCATAGCATTTGAATGCCATATTTCACTCCTTACAAGCTGCAATAGCAGATAAAAAGGCTTTAAAAAAATGTAATTTTACCATGCATTAAAGTTTAGGGTCTCACTACTTATACAATATGCATAAATGACCTCACTTGTGTCTCTTTAGCCTCTAAGTCAATCAACCGATCCCATTGTTGGAGGAAAGCACAATGAGCAGCAGTCAAATGGTAAACGTGTGAATCAAACACATCACCAAGCCCACTACTTTCTGTGCTTCCACCATGCACCTGGAGCATTTGAAATAGAAGCAAAAGATTAATTAGCCCACTGACTGAGAACAACAGTCCACACTCCCTAAACTTAAGGACCAAAATGGTACCTTATGATAGATGGTACAAACAGCAAGATGGTGGCAATTTCTGCACATGCTTGGACTCTAGTATAGGGAAATTCAAAAAAAAAAAATAAAAATGTAATTATTTATAAGCATCTGACTATTATTATTATACTTATGTAATAGTGATACCCGAAGCATTGGGGGCAATTGTTGTATTTTTGATGCCTTGAGTATGTCACTTGCAAGCTCATTACGACGCATAATTAACCCAACCACATCAGACCTTCGCACCATAATTCCCTTCAGAAAACAACAAAGATAAACACTTAATCACCTTCATATATAGAACAATTGATGGCACAAATGTAAGTAACCATATACCTGTGTCTGATCTGAATAGAGATAATGTAAAATACCAGAATCGATATGTCTCAAGTACCTATGGCATGACAGGTAGAAACCAAATAAAGAACAATTGCTCAATTATTCTGCAAATTTAGAGGCCTAAAAAGATTCTCACCCCCTTCCCTGCAGAAATGGATAAAACCATACCTCTCAGACATAAGGAGAGTGTACAAGATGACTTGAGCACAGTGTTCCAAAGATGACTGCACAAATGACAAGTATGAGCAAACAGGCAAATAACACTACAGTAGAGAATAATATTTGCATGTTTTGACAAATATGTTATGGTAATCCTCAGTATCATGGGAATGTATTCTGACATAATTTTTAGCAAAGACACTATACTTGCCTGTCCATTAGGAACTTTCCCAGTTTTAAACTCTAGCGGCAAAATCTTCTCATTTGCTTCATTTCCAGATGACTCTACTTTTACTCTAATAGAAGCATCGATTATTCCCTTCAACCCATATTTTGGGGCCCATGCCATCTCCTCAATATCAATGACCTATATTTAACATGGATAAATTTTGATGATTGTGTAAGAATGTTTAAATTGAAGCGAATTGTTTATGTGCAAAGAAAATTTATGATATGACTAATGTGCATACCGTCAATACTAATATGCAGCTATCATTAATCATTATGCACATATCTGTGATGTATAGTTGGATGCATATTACAAAAATACATCAAATAATTTAAACAAGCAAAAGTGGGAAGCCTAACCTCAGATATTTTTAGGTTTCTCAATCCATAATCAGAACCAAAATCAACGACAGGGACTTTTGAATCCTGCCAACAACTTATGAAACATTATTCTCAAGAATGGTTAGAAGAAGAAATTTCTACATAAAAGGATGTGTATATATCATTGTGAGACATGCACATCGTCCCTAGCACACAAGCTTCATGAAAAGAAAAAAAAAAGAAGAAATATTCAACAAACACATGCAGACTTCACTTAAAATGGAAATGAGGCGAAGAAAAGAGAAAGGTTATATGACAATATTATATATATATAACTTCTAATAAATACAAATGTCACATTTCACACAAGATTCATGATAGACAGAAATAATGGAAATGACAAATTCAGAGTTCATGAAGAGCAAAATTGAGATGACCAAAGGGTGGCCTCATGCAACGCATCTCAAATATAAGAGTCAAACCAAGCCAAAAATCCTGCTGGGCAATTATGTACCTGTGAACCTTTGAATGCGATAATCCAATTTAATATTTTTGGAATAGCCTCAACCAAGGTCTTCAACATATCATTTTCATTGACTGCAAAATTCCACAAGGTTGTGATTAGGACTTGAAAACAAGATAATAAAAATAATTAATAATCTTGTTATCACGAAAATAATGAGCAGGAAATTTTTTATGAAATATGGTGAATTTAACTAATATAACGTCATTTATTATAGTTTGATAAGTCTTATAAACTGATAACTCTTTGCCTTTTTTTTTTCTTCTTCTCATAAGTGGTGAATAATTGGGGAATCAAGCCTTGAGCTACCCAAAAAATCAGCCAGGTTCCATCCACAAACCTCCCTAGTCCCACACTAACAATTAGATTTGAACCCAGGTCTCCGTTAGAACCCCAAGTTTTTAACCACTAGCGTGTCCTGTTGGAAATAGACCTTGATAATGCACCAAAGAGAGATTGAAAACAATAGTTAATTGACATTAATATAAATATCTACCTCCACATGCATACAAGCTGTCAATATTTTTCTGGAGAACTACTCTCGCATACCCCTCCAGAAATTTTACTGTAGGCTTCTCATCCATAAGTCCAGCCTGAAAAAGCCAAGAGATATCACAACAACAACAACTAAACCAAGAGATATCACACAACATAAAAATTTATGACTCCCAAACAAGCTCTTAAGTAAAAGTATATTAAAAATGTCTAACAATTAATTAAGGGAAATTTTTAAATCATGAAACCTGAAATATTTGGTGCAGCAAGGTGCCAATTAATGCTGCCTCTGAATGCTCACAGCATTTTAGCCTCTCATCAAGTACACTACGTCTGGGGCAACTGAAACTTGCAGCAACCTGAAGTTGTTATGATTTATTAGGAAAATATATGGGTGAAATAAGAAAAATCTTATTAACATACACCTTTGTAAACAATGGACCAGCACAATTACAATTAGGAAAGCCAAAACAGAATATCAATTCAGACAAATGTAAATGAATTACCCGAGTTCCAGAGAGTAGAATGTCAGGGTGAACAATCAAAAGATTATGGTCATGGTCCACTTTACATTTTCCTTGGTCATCAAATTCACCAATCACATTTACAGTATCTCCAGGTGCAATGACACTGTGAAACCTGATAAAAATTGGAACACATAACATATTCTTCGTAGTGAGATCAATAAACTAAAGGGGAAAAAAATAAGATTCAAGTCCAAACATGATTGGAAAGAACATATGAAGTAAATTCAAACACAACACTAAAATAGCACAGTCAACACCAAAAAGATTTAAATAGTTAGCACTTGAATGAGGAAGTGCCATATAATCAGAATACAACAGTGTCAAACCATCTGATACTATGTTGTTCAAATAAATTATGAATTTAATGGCATAAAGATTTTAGGATCTATGTTTCACTAAATAAAATAGCAAACCTTAAGAACTAAAGAAAAGTGGAACTTTCAACAAACTCTAGCAGAAGTAAAAAATGGTCCAAGCAACAACAGAAACTGCTTAATGAAGAAAACAGGATATCATGAGGACTAGCTTTTAGTTCTCTGCACCGGTGCACCCTATATGAACTATGAATAAAAAGAGTTCTTTGTATCAATCTGTCATTTGAGATAACCTCAGATTACAATTAATTGAATCAGCTTGGTTGAAGATCATCTACAGGCCAAATTCTTCACTTGTGATTCAGTTAACTGGATCACCCCAACTACTTTAGGAATGAGGCTTTGTTGAGTCTAGTTAATTAGACTTGTTGGAGATAGAAATGGTGGAGTTTGGAGAGGTTAATGGGCTTCCTTAGCCTCCTATTTTTATTATGTTGAATTGCTGGCACTGTTAGTAATGGCATCCGTAATATGAAATCCAGCATTGTCAATAAAGCCTTTAAGGCATTAACTCCTTCATTCCTATGTAGCTTTCACATTTCCCTTTGGCGTTCATGGATGTTCAAAAGAAAATCCATGGCTCGCTAGAGATTAGGTCAATTTGTTGTAGCAGCAGAGGAAGTATGAACAATGCACCCTAATTGATATTGGCATTAGAGTTTGGTTTTACGCAAACGTTATAGAATCTGATTCAATGATGGCTATCTTGACCATGAAAATGAACATTTAGTAAGGACTTGTGAGGAGTTACTAAATTCCAGATGGCATTGCTGAGTTCATCATTCTCATTATCCAGATAAACACTGTGCAGGCAGGCTTGTTAACTGTTGTTTGAAGCATGATTTTTTGTCCTGATTTGTGATGGTTGTATAGTTCTCATTCCTTGATTTATTTCCATGCACAAGGTCTTGGGCCAATGCACCCAATCCCATAAGAAATTACAATTTTTTCTTAAAGAAAAAAAAAGGGAGAAGTTATTTACCACTCTCCATGCAAATAGACAAGTCTTTCTTCTCCACTCTGCTCATTCAACAAGCGAAGAACCTAAAAAAATTAATTTATTACTTTTAGTACCCTGGCTATTGATAGAAGTAATGAAATCATTTTGACTAAGCCATACAAAAAACCTTATATGGGCAATAAGCACCAAAGGGATCACCAGGCCTATGCTTCTCAGATACCTAAAGAAAAGATAGATGGGAACATAATCATTATCCAGGTAGTTTTTATTTTCAGTGCAAAGCCAGTAACATGATTATTTTCAGTACAGAACATTAGCATACCTCCAATATGAGAAATTTATGATTTGATGTTGACCTAGTTAACTTTTCTTGAGGAACTGGCGCCTCTCTTTGTACCAGAGGATTAGATTTGGGAGGCATCTCTTTTCCATTTACATGTTGAACCGTAGATGAATATGCTTTATTGCCAATCAATACTGAATCTTCAACAGAAATCGCATCTTCTACTTGATCTAAAAGTTCAAGCAAGGCCTGAGAAGATACAAATAACAAACTGATAATCAGAACTACTACATACAAACATAAAAGTGAATCCACGCACGATTAAATCATTTTAAGTGGCAACTTATCAGCGAAAAGATCATGCAAAATGTTACGATCCAGAGCAATGAAATTTATAAAATTTGTTTAACATTGATGGAACATAATGGTCCACAAGCAAAACCTTTTTGTGCTGTCTCAAAATCAGTTGATCCGACAGTTCATTGCATTGAACATCATTAGCAGCCTGCAGTTAATAGTAGAAATCAGAAATTATCTCATGTCCACCATCAAGTACGTGCATTGCAAGAGAAAATTTTTCTTAAGAAACTAAGTTCAACATATTTTTCATAATTATCGAAGAATTCCAACAGAAGCATAGTTAATTTAGTAAGCATGCTCAAGCACAAGGCACAATCACCCTTTCATGACAATAGGATAGAGATGGTGGAGTCCTGAAAGGACTCTGTCGAGTAGCAAGGGAGCCATTCACTTCAGACATGCTTACATGGATTGCTATGTCCTGAAATGGGTTTACCCTTCCCAAGTTCTCTCTATTGGCAGGTAAGATAGTTGTTTCGGTGGCCTCCCTTCTTGGTGAAGAGAACCGCTTGTCAATCTTTCCAGCTATGTGAGAAATCTGTACCACTAATCATTACTAAGCCAACAAAAAGACAAGTTTATAACAAGTTAGTGTAAGCAAAACTAAACACATGAACATGCCTGGTTTAATGAACACGGGCGCATGCTTAAAGAGTTAATCTTTAACGAATCTGTAGACAATTTAGCAACTTCTGGCATGTGCTTCGACACAGCCTGTAGTCTTTCATTCACTGGAGATATCCTCCAAGTGATCTCGTCACCCCCATCATCCTGACTTTGCTTTATTAACTGTTTTCAAAAAGTTGCACAAAAACCATTTGAAGATTCAGCACATGTCCAACTTTTCCATACACAGAAAGAAGAGAAAGACGGGTAAAGAGAAGGAACTCATGGACACAATTGGTATAGCTCAAACAAAGACAAAAGTGATAATCCTGACCATAAAGAATGGATATGGGACGTGTATACTGAAATTACCATTCCAGGTGAGAATTTGAAGCGTTGGAGATCGAGAGAAACGGACTTGGAAATTTCGGGCGAGATGTCGGCGGGACTGTCGGCTGCATCGATGTCATTGCTTGTGAGATTCTGAGAAAGAAAAGCCTGAGAGGCATTTTCCGCATCAAAAATCCATCCATTGGATCCATTAGTGATATTAGGATGGATTGGTAGCGACGTAATTGGGGCTTTAGGGACTGGGAAAGCGGAAGCAGCAGAATTTGGAGCATTTCCATTCGCAGGGTCGTGAAGTGCTTGGTTGGCTGCATGACATGGGTTAAGGGTAGAAAAGTGGTGAGGGGCTTGTTTGGGAATATTGGGGGCAACAGGCGGGTTATGGGCAAGAGCAACGGAGGGAGAGGCTGAATGGGTGAGTTGTGAATGAGAAGATGTGCAACTTTGAGAGGCTAAAAGAGCGTTCTGGGTGTGGCGATGGAAGAAATGTTGAATGCCATGCTTGGCAGGCTGCTGCGAGCGTTGTTGATTTGAGTTCGATTTCTTCGTTGCTGGTGTTGAGTACTTCAATTTCTTTCTTGGACCCATTTCGTGCTAGGGTTTTTCTGTACCATCTGCAGGAGCAGGAGAAAGAGAGACAAAAAGATATAGGCTAATTAGCAAAGCTTTCCAATTTCCCGCCTAAACTTGATGGCTATGTTTATAGGAACCGAACTCATTTATAATAGTGAACCAAAATTTTATGGTTTGATTCGATTTATCCATTTTCACAATCTATCAAAGTAATTTATTTCCTCTGAACTCTATTTTCTAGGAAATAAGTTACCTAACTTAGGTTTCGTTTGATTCAACTAAAAATTCACTTTCTTAGAAAGTGACAATACAAATTACATAAACTCTTATTTTAAATATAAGCATAATAATTGAAATATTTATTAGATAAAAATGCAATAAACTTAAAATCAATTCAATAACATATATTATATAATGTCCAACACTAAATTCACATAATAATTAACATATCATTTTTTATGACATAATAATTAATATTTTATCATAAATTTAACATCCAAAATACATATATGAAGTTGGCTACTATTACTTCACCTGCACATTATCATAATTTTAGCATTCAAAATATACATATATATAACTTCACCTGCGTATTATCATATTTTAGCATCCAAAATATATATAACTCCTTCCAACCTTTAAAATCACCTATATGAACAACTACTACTTAACTCTTTCAATATCATTTAACATCATATTCAAAATAGAGTCCTAACAATAAAATTATATATTTTCAAGAATCAATAAACTCAGTACGTAAGTCTTCACATAAGTCTTCTTATAATCCTCAGGAAGACTAAAAAAGTAATCAATTTTCGTAGTGTCAAGTGCAATCTTCTTTCTTACCTTAATAATCTCTTGTTGATATATAATCCTTCAATCTTTATTAACTCAGCATCAATAGTCATTCTCCTTTCTACACCTTTAGGCTCATGCTTAAAACAGTTAGCAAGTGTTCCAATATGTTCTCCAGCAGCTACCATCAAATTACCTAATCTATCCATTTGATTTTTAATATTTTATTTAATCTAAGTAATAAGAAAATTGAGTGAAAAAGTAACATGCAAAACTAAAGAATTGAAAATAATTGAAATTAAATGTTCGATTGTCAAAATTATGGGCAATAATGGCTGACGATGTGAATAATTTTGCAAAAATTTGTGATAGAAATAAAGGAGTTCCTATAAGAACTTAAAGTTTTGAGAAGTCAATCAACTGAGCTTGAAGGTTTGACTGTCAAAATTATGAACAATAATGGTTGAAGCATCTGGCAAAGATCCTGGTGAACCTGGGGGAGGTAAACATCCTTTCAATATCGAAGGGCAAGAATCAAGAGGCACACTCTTTGGCAAAATTGGCAGTATTAGGCAAACGAGACTCTATGCATCCGACACCATTTGAGGAGATTACTACACCAACAGTGGATGAAGAAGAAGATATGCCAATTAACATAGCTAGACATGGATGACTCCCATTTTCTATTACATTGAGCTGGGAACTCTGCTAGATGATTAACTGAAGGCAAAGAAAATTATTTAGAAGTCAGCAAAGTATAGCAATGACTGGCTCTACTGGAGATCTTATCTGCAATCATGGTTTAAGTGCATCACTTAATGAGATGGATTGCTCATCCTCACTAAGATACGTAAAAGACTGTGCAACAACCATAAAGGAACTCAGACCATAGCCAAGAAAGCATTCAGGAAAGGTTAATTCTGGCCAAGCACAGTTCAGGACACCAAGGAGTTAGTTCAGAAATGCAAGAAGTTCCAAGAACATAACTTCATTCCTCGCTTTCTAGCAGAAAAGCTCATTGCCGTCTACAATCCTTTGCCCTTCTTCCTGTGGGGAATCAACATCCTTGGGCCCTTCCCAAAGGCATTAAGGTCTCGGCAATATGTAATTGTTGCCATGAATCACTTCACCAAATGGGTTGGCGCTAAGGCAACTTAGTTTGTCACAGCAGACCGAGTTATCAACTGGTTGCAAGCTATGGCTTCCAACTCAAGGTTGATAGTTCAGATGGCAAGGTCTTCATCATGCTTGAGCTCCAACCTTGCCCAATCTATAAGGAGAATGCATTTCTCCCAAACCAAGTCACAACTTTGTAGTTGTTAACCACAAATTAGTCGAAAAGGGCTTTAGTTTTCTATTGTTAGGGAGGACCTATAGCTTTTGTCTCTCTTGCCCCTTATTGGGTAGATGGCTTGGTTGATGGGGTAAAAGAAGTAAGCACTTGCTTTTTAGTAGAGGCAAGTGAGTTCAAAGGGCTCTAAGTTCTTCCATGCTTGGATGTTGATTTGCCCTCGTCGTTGCTAGTTTTGGCATTACTCTTCTTCTTCTAGATAAAGGTAGCGACATCCTTCTTTCGTCCACTCACCATACCAAATATTCAAAAGATTGAAGTTGAGTTTTTTACCTTCTAAAGGCTCAATTAGGTAATCTTGGTGCCATAAGATCATTAGAAATGTTAGAAGAAAGAATACAAGTAATGAAGGAAATGATTGTGTATTTGTCTGTTTATTATTTACAGAGATATTACATCTATTTATACATGAGAATATGAGCTAATTTAGACAAGAATAATAATTGCTATAATTATGCTATAAATCTCCTATAATTATGCTAATTGTTGTAATTATGCTACACAAATCTCCTATAATAATGTTAATTGCTGTAATTATACTAACACCCCCCCCTCAAACTTAAGGTGGTAGCACATGTGCCAACTTGAGTTTGCTTAAGAGATCCTGAAAGCGAGCGAGAGGATGCATTTTGGTGAATATATCGGCGGTTTAGCTGACAGAGGAGACAGGAATCAAACATGTGGTGCCATGAGCAACATAATGACGTACAAAATGACAATCAATTTCGATGTGTTTGGTACGCTCATGAAATACATCATTATGAGAAATTTGTATGGCACTTCTATTATCACAATGAAGCATTGTGGCAGAAGAATGAGTGACTCCCAAATCAGTTAATAACCACCGTAACCAAAGTAATTCAGATGTAGCATCAGCAAGAGCACGATACTCAGATTCTGTGCTAGAACGTGCAACAACAGTTTGCTTTTTGCTATGCCAAGAGATGAGAGAATTACCTAAGAAGAAACAATAACCAGTTGTAGAGCGACGATCTATCAGATCACCAGCCCAATCAACATCAGAGTAGCCAGATAATACTAGGGAATAGGTAGCGGAAAAGTGCAAACCATGAAAAAGAGTACCTTTGATATAATGAAGAATTCGAAGTACTGCAGAGAAATGAGTTGAGCGAGGAGCAGACATAAACTAGCTGACCAGATGAGCAGCATATGAAATATCAGATCGAGTAACTGTGAGATAAACAAGACTCCTGACAAGCTGTCGATATAAAGTAGGATCATCAAAAGGAGTGCCATCAAGAGGTGTAAGTTTGCAATTGAGCTCTAATGGGGTTGATACTATTTTGCTATCAGTGATGCCTGCTCGAGAAAGGAAGTCGGATGCATACTTGGCTTGAGATAGATAATAGCAATCAGAATTTTGAGAAACTTCAAGACCCAAAAAATAGCTGAGAGACCCAGGTCTTTCATTTCAAAATGCTGATTGAGATAATATTGTAACTCTAAAATACCAGATGAATCATCTCCTGTTATTATCATATCATCAACATAAAGCAACAGAATAACAATACCACTGTCAGTTCGGCGAGTGAATAATGCAGAATCATGTGGACTAGAGAGAAAACCAAGTTGAGCAGGAGTGGAACTAAATTTGGCAAACCAAGCTTTGGGAGCTTGTTTTAATCCATATAAGGCTCGCCGAAGTTTGCAAACCTTATGAGGAGAATGATAACCAGGAGGAGGATGCATATAAACCTCAAAGCCTGGATCTTCCTCTGTCACTGCTGTTGCTGCTACTAAGGGTTCTACTGCCATCACCATGAGTGATCTTGAGGCACTATTAAAATAGGTTATCTCTTCTATTCTCCTGCTGCCATGTCTGCCACTCCGGGTAATTCTTATTGGCTTTTTGACTCTACATGTTCTAATTATATGACCACTAATCTTAAATTCTTGTCTTCTGCAAAACCTGTATCTTCCTTACCACCAATCCATACTGCAAATGGCACTAAAATGAACATTACACATACTGGTCGTGTGTCTACCTCAAAACTTCATCTCCCTGACACCTATTATATCCCTAATTTGGCACTCAATCTTATTTCTGTTGGTCAGTTGTGTGAAAAAGGACTAAATATTATTTTTTCTCCCCATGGTGTCCAGGTACAGGATCCATAAATGGGAAAGATTCTTGGGAAGGGTCGCAAAGTGGATCGATTATTTGAGCTTACATCTTTACATCTTCCTCAGAGATTTGTGTCTGCAGCTACAATCCCTAATTCCTCCATTCACCAATGGCATCTTCGTCTTGGTCATGCTTCTGCCAGTAAAATTCAACCTTTAATTTCTCGTGAATTATTAGGATCTACTAAGTTTGAGTCATTTAATTGTTTAAATTGTCAGCTTGCAAAACAACCTGCATTATCTTTTTGTCATAATAATACTACTTCAGACACTCATTTTGGTTTAATTCATTCTGACATTTGGGGTCCTTCTCCTATTTCTTCAATGAATGGTTTTCGTTACTTTGTGATATTTATTGATGATTATTCTCGGTTTACTTGGATATATTTTTTGAAACATCGATCTGAGTTATCAAAAATTTACATCACATTTGCAAAAATGATTAAAACTCAGTTCTCTTGTGACATTAAAATTCTTTGAACAGACAATGCCATGGAATATCAGGATTCTTCTTTACTTCAGTTTCTTAGTCAATAAGGCACCGTTGTTCAACGTTCTTGTCCTCACACCTCTCAACAGAATGGGCGAGCCGAACGCAAGCATCGCCATATTCTTGATTCTCAGACGCATTTCTTCTTCTTTCTGCCTCATGTCCAGAAAAATTTTGGGGAGAAGCAGCTCTTCATGCTGTTTATATTATTAACCGTCTTCCTACCTTGGTTCTTCATAATTTATCTCCTTTTGAAAAGTTGTTTGGATAACCTCCTGACTATTCCATACTTAAACCTTTTAGATGTGTTTCTTTTGTTCTTTTACAACCTTATGAACATACCAAATTAGAACCCCATACTCGTCTATGTTGTTTTCTTGGTTATGGTATTGAACACAAAGGGTATCGTTATTGGGATCCTGTTTCTAATAAGTTACGCATCTCTCGTTACCTTTTGGGACAATACTATGTTTTCTTCTCTTTCCGAATTTCATCACTCTGTCAATACTGACTCTCTATTTTTCACTGACTCCTCCAAAGAGCTGTTTCCAAGTCCTGATCCAAGTGATTGTGATGTGCTCAATATTAGCCCAACTACACCTGCCCCTGTTGAATCTGCACCAGTTGTTGATCCAGTACCTGCGCCTGCATCTCCTCCTAGCACTACTCTTCGTCGTTCTACTCGTGTAAGAGAAACTCCTCATTATCTTTTTGGTTTTCAGTGTTACTCTACTATTGCAACCCTTCATGAGCCTTGCTCTTATCGTAAGGCAAGTACTTACCCTCTTTGGCAGCAAGCTATGACTGACGAACTTCAGGCTTTAGAGAAAACTCATACTTGGGATTTAGTTGATCTTCCACCAAACAAGACCCCTATTGGTTGCAAATGGATTTACAAAATCAAGACCCGTTCTGATGGAACTATTGAATGCTACAAAGCTCGCTTAGTAGCCAAAGGATACACTCAAGAGTATGGTATCGACTATGAAGAAACTTTTGCTTCAGTGGCCCGATTAACATCTATTCACAGTCTCTTAGTTATTGCTGCAGTTCATAAATGGAAACTTTTCCAGATGGATGTCAAAAATGCTTTTCTTCATGGTGATTTAATAGGAATGAAAGAATAAACCAGAACAGGTTGTAGAGAGAGAAGAGAGACCCCAGAAACTAGAAATAAAAGCTTTACGGCTCTGATACCATGTTAGAAGAAAGAATACAAGTAATGAAGAAAATGATTGTGTATTTGTCTGTTTATTATTTACAGAGATATTACATCTATTTATACATGAGAATGTGAGCTAATTTAGACAAGAATAATAATTGCTATAATTATGCTATAAATCTCCTATAATCATGCTAATTGCTGTAATTATGCTAACAAGAAACATCAGTGGTGAACCACTAATCCATTTCTGATTGGATAACCAAGGGGATGGGCAACTTTCCCATTTTAGCCATATCCTTAACCTCGGTCATAGCCGCCTTTTCCCTAGACGTTAACTCCACCCTTTTTTTTCTTTTATCAGCAAAACAACTCCAGCTCAAGGGAATGCCACCCCATCCCTTGTCCTCTTTGTTTTCCACCAAGAATAATTTATCCTTCTAGTTTTTCAAAGATGAGGGTAGGTTAGTGAAGAGGGAGCAATATTTCCAAGCATGAAATTGCTAGTATTCCTCAGTGTCTCTTATGTTTAATTGGAAGAAGCCCACGAACACTCAGCCATTCGCAAGCAGTCTCTTCCTTTGGTATATCACTTAGAAGTTGACTAGTAATCTGCATGAGTTTGTATGTAGCTAAGCCATGGACAAATAGCGATAACATAAAACCTTAATAAAGAAAGGGTCTAGAGGGATCCTTTACCCAACTTTTAATTATTCTTCATAGATAATTATTTGGATAAGCTAGAAGAACATCCCATCTACTCTGCCCAATTCACCATCGAGTGACAATGTGAATGAAGAGGTAGCGATGCCAACTCGTTGGCAGTTTGAAATAAATCCCACCCATTTAGTTGGGACTTTGTTTCTATCACTCCAATAGGAACCACCACCTCCCCAACACCACCACCAACATCACCATCACCTTGAGTGGTGGCCACAGTTGACTCACCTATTTCTTTAACAATAACCCCAACCTAGTTCACTGACACAATAGATAAACCAACCTCTTCATCCTCACTAACGCCATTCCTACCATCAAAAGTTGAAATAATTGTCCTTATCATAACTCTAATTATAAACCACGATAAGAGACTTGGGAGCCTCACTAAAATCCTTCTTAATGCTACTCTCACTCATTTTATACGAAAAAGAAAATAATAGAAGTAAAAATGTAGAGAAAAGGAAACTAACTCAGGTCTTCATGTTGATAAAGATGAAGATGGAGAAGAAAGCAAAAGATAAAAGAAAAATGCAAGAAAGCAAATAAAATGCAAATGAAAAGAAACAAAAGATATTTATAAGAAGATGAATGATAGCATTCAATGAAAATTCAAAAAGTTAACCACCAAAAAGCAAGCCACTAGAAAGACATGACCTTTCACCAAATCGAGACAAATAGTTGTCCTATTTTACTGTGACCCATTAATGCTTACCACGTGTCATCTCAAGGAAGGATAGCCGAGTGATCAGCATTGCAACATAGTGATTCAAACCTAAAATTTGAAGGACCAGAGGGGGACTAAAGATATAGCCCGCCTAGAATACTGAGTCAAAATAGCTCGGTTAAAGAGTCAAATGACTTAGTCTAATGACTAAAGCGAAATATGATATATGACGTGGTCAACATGACTAAATAGAAGCACAAACCAGCATAATGGTCCACGTCGCTTGAAAAGCTCGGTAAAATAGCTCAAATAACTAACTGATGAGGATCATGCACCTAATCAGAGATATAATTGTCAAAAATCTTGGGATCATAACCAAACAACACTAAGATCCTCACAACCACCTATGTATTACATCACCAAAGCATTACTTTATATATATTAGACCAAAGCTATAAATTAGGTACACTGACTTTGCTCATTCTACCACTAAAATTCTTTGCATATATTAGTCGTTCAAACAATTATCTAACTTGAGTGTTGGGGTGTTTGCTAAAGAGCCACTGACCTCACATTTTTGCTTACTTACGAGCTTACAATACTTTTAGATATTGGTCAAAAGAGCTCCCATTTATTAGCAATATATTATAGATATACAAACAATAACCTCAAATTAATTGTAATAGAGATAAAACACAGTGATACTTAAAATTTAACATGTATATTTAATGAATTTGAATTGAATATAATACAATTTTGTATATAAATTAATTAATTAATTATCTTGATATAAACATAATATAATAATAATAATTATTATTAAAAAAATATTAATAATTTTAGAGCCATTTTATTCATAATATATTATTAAATAATATAATAAATATATAATATTTCCTAAGTTGCTAGTTAAAAAAAAAAATCAAAGAGTGATATTACTTAGAATATTTTTCTTTATACTTTAGGAATCTACGTGCGACAAGCTTATAATGGCATACAAACTTTTTGTTTTCTTTGGAAAACAATCTCGGCTATCTTATAGCTTACAGTTTGTAGGCATGCCAGATGTGACGCCCATTAAGTCTCATTTATTTGTATTATGCCGTATGTTGAAAATTTTTTTTTATCACATCTTATTTTTGTGGAGACCCAGACAGAGTCTCCTCTATTTTATTAGTGTATGGCGGATTTTATAATTTACCTGTTAAAAACTCATATCCATTTCACATTTCCATATGTCATATCATCTCATCATAATTCTCATCACATCATTGCTCATAATCATTTCAAGTAAATAAAATACTTCACTTCATTCATATAAAATCAAGTACAATATTTATAATTTATTTATAGTCTCAAAGTTTAATTACAAGTCCCAAAATGAACCTCATCTTACACTTATGTACAATGAATAAAATGCAAAAATCTAGAAATATATGGGCCCTACCCAAAATAGACTGCTGAGGTAACACGTCCTACTACTATAAACCTATTTCACTCACTGTCTGGATTGGTCCTACTCACCAGTACCTACGCGATAGAAAAACCAACGTGCTAAGCATAACGCTTAGTGGTGCATAAATTAAAGTAAAAATAAACTAACTAATTAAAAATAATTATTTAACTTATAATTTCAATAAAATACGGATTTCATGAATTTTGAGTCAATTACATGTTTATTGAACTTTGGAAGCAAATAAATTTATTAGGATTTTTTCTATTCATTTATCTCATATTCAGTCATATTAAATTCATATCAGTGATCTCTTCATGTAATTATTTGATTTTTAAAGCTTATTACTCATATTTGTGCCCAAGTAACCTATAACAGACTATAGAGACTGGATACATAAGAGTATACTAGTTAGACATCCGTATGTCTATCATGTATACATCGGTCATATCAGGCACAAGGCCAGTGGGCAGGCATAAAGCCAGAAATCATAATAGGCACAATGGCCAACAGGCAGGCATAAAGCCTGTAGAACAACCATATCAGACATATATTATATATCAATGATTATTCCTGTGGGCAGTAGTGCAATCTATAGTCCCTAATTGGTATACCAATCGATCCATGCTATATACATAAGTTTAGATATACTTTGGGCAAGGTAGTATTATTAAGTACTTATAGTTTCATTACTTCATGTTATGTACTATTTGTGTTTCATAGCATTTTCATGTTACTTGTGATGGGAAACATAAGTCCCACATATTCATGGCACTTTTATGTTTAGCAAATCATTTGGTTAATTTCATATCATATGACAAGTCATTTTATGAACCTTTCTTAAGGTCCAAATTTGGTGTCTTAAATTCACCTAGCAAATTGATCAAGATGTGGCTACTGTTTGGCCACACTTCCTTCATAGAAGTTGTTCCTCTATGTCTTATCTTTGTTTTTCTTTTTGAATCATGTCCTTTGGAGTTTTAGAACTCAAGCTATGGTCAAATTACCAAAACTGGTTCATTGCCTCTTTCTGGTTCTAGAACCAGACAAATTCTAGAGTCAATCTTTGTTTAGTCATTTGGGCATGCTACAGTCATTTTTAGGCCTAATGTCCTTCATATGAGTTGTTCTCCTATGTCTTAAGGTCACTCAAGTTCAAGACTCACAACTTTTCAGGTTATGTAGGGTGAGTTATAGCCAATTAATTGACCTGGACTCATGAACCCTGTGCCTTCAGGATTTCAGGTTCAGGTCAGTATATTTGGTTCTAATTTTAGGGTTCCTACACTCAAAATTTGAAGAAAGTTTCTAAATTAAAGTTAGAGTCCTATTTCTTAGGTTTTCAGAACAGTTTGGCTCATTCTAATTGGAGTTTTCTAGTGGGAGATATGATCTAAAAACTGTTCTGGAGTCAAACGGCTATTTAGTAAAATCTCAGGATCTGGCATGTTGAATTTTCCTAACAAATTGACTAGGTTCCATTTGGTTCTGGGTTTTGGTCAAAACACCAAAATTGTAGCTCTAGATCTTATAAAAATTTTGGCTTTGATTTCATTATATTTTCAATTTTGTGGACCAAGCTATGATATTTTTGCCAAAACTTGTCAAGTTGGTCTAAGTCCAGAATTTCATATTAATTTTTAGTTCTGGTCAGAATTATTAACCTAAATTTTTCTAGCAAATTGGTTGGGTTAAGGGAAAAATTAGGCTCTGTGTTCTTCATGAAAAATGTGCTCCTATAACTAACCTTTTCAATGGTTTAAAAATCAGGTCATTCTGACCTTCCTAGAGTAAGTTGTGGCCATTTGAACATTTACTTTTCATATGGTCATTTTTTCTAGGTCCAGCATATAGTCACCCAGATTCAAGTCAATTTTAGGCCAAGTTAGTTCAATTTCTGGGCAGGGTCTCTACATGAAAAATGTGGCAAATTATCCTAGGTTTCATCTCTAATTAGCCTCACACCAATTGAAGCAACATAACTCTACTTATGGCCATGAAAGTACACTAGACTCAAGGTCTAAAATGTTTGCATGAAAACAACACTCCCAATTTCTCAATTCCACCCAACTCCCAAAGTTCAATTATATTCATGGAACTTCAAATAGTCAAAAAAGGGTCTCAACAAAGTCAATTAGTCATCAATTCACAAAACCCTAAATTTTGGGTCAAAACCCTAACTTCAAGATCACAACCTCGTACTACCTTATGCTAATCAACATATAACTCATGTATATTTGGTAATCTCCACTTGTAAACACAATTATTATCATCAATTCATCAAACTTCTACCTCCCTTATGGTAACTGAAACTTAGGTTCAACCAACCATGCATATTTTTCATCATTTCCTTTAAAATTTCTATGCATCTCAACTTAACTTCAAGAAATATCCAAAAAATTAAAACTAACTTGCACATACCTCACTTGTGACCCAACTTAACTTGCTAAAACTTCAAGTTTCTCTTCAATTCTTGGCTGCCAATAGATTTCCCAAGGTATAGGATTAAATTTTAGTGAAGGCAAATATAGATTTTAAGGTGAAATTGGAAGGGAAATCAAGCTTTGAAGCTTAAAAAACAATGGTGGAAAGAGGGCTATGGGGTTCAGCCAAGAGAGGAGAAATGAAGAAGATGATGGATTTTTTATTCATTTAATTTAATTTGTCCCTTTATATATGGTTGTCTAAATTTAATTGGTTATAATTTTTAATGATGTCATTTTAACATCATGCTTATGTCATTATTCATTTGTATTTTTATTTCTTTCTTTTTCTTTTCTTTTCCCTTTTCCATTACATAATTCATAATTTTAATTTATTTTTAATTATTTTATTCTCACTCATTTTGATTGACATTTAGGTCAAAATTCAACACTGAGAGTGAAATGACCAAAATGCCCTTCGTTGGATTCATCGAGTTATAATTGTCTGTACCAATTGACTAAATTTTATTGTATTTTTTTTGGCATTTTTATTATCATTTAAACCTCATAATTCCTTCAATTAAGTCCCAATATTTATCTTACAGGGTTTCTCCACGAGTCTGGGGTTGGCAACTGTATTCACAGTCGCTTCTCGTTAGGGTCACCCATTGCCATGCCCCCGGCTCATTTAACCGAGTTGCACTTCCCTTCTTTTATTTTTTCCCTAGTTTTACTTGGTCTTTATTCAATCAATTTATGCCTCATCACTCTAGTTTAAGTGTAGTTCAAGACATCCTGGTTGTCCAAACATACGTTAATCATCGAAACAGTAGAATGTACGGACTACTTAAAGTGAGTGCGTTACACCAAATACTTAGTATATCTCTTAATTTGCACTTCAACTTCTAAACCAAATGACTGTGAGAACTGACTCTACTGCAAGTAGTTTCATCAATCTCACAAGTAATCGAAAGTAAGTGAATTGGAATTGAATGCTTTAATTGAATAATTGCAAAAAAATAAAATAAAATACAAGGCTTGAAATTAAATGCAAAAGTTTGGAAAATAAAAGATAGATAAAAATAAAAATAAAAGATTGTTTAAGTTTGATTTGTGTTGTTTGATTGAGCTGTTGAGGGTTTTCACGTTACTGCTCATCTAATATTTATAGTTCTCCTTGTAGGTACCTGAAAGATTCTGAAAGACCCATCTTCACTTTATATAGTTGTTAACAGCTACCAGCCCACTCCCTTATAACTCCTTGAAACTACTGCTAACCTCATTTATCTTAGTTAACCACCAGATAACTCCTAAGATATTTATTTAATAATTATCTGAGGCTATAAAATCAAATTAATAAAAATAAAATTAATTCAATTAATTTTATAAATATTTAATTTAATTAATTCTTATGCCTAAAAATAATAAATAAATAAATATTTTGGTGTAAATAATTGCCCCCCACACCTGGATTGGCTGACTAAGGTATTTTAGATGGATAAAAATACTGGACTTGGCTTATTTTCTTGCTGTTTAAAATTTGTAAAAGATTCTCCACTATCTCCAATGCTTCTCTTGGGAACTTAAAATTTAAATTAACTGTATCTTAATGACTTTCCCATTTTTCAATGAGTTCTAACTATTACAATCACACTTTGCCATGGCATTAATGGCATTTAAAGCCAATTTCACTTTATCTTCTCTACTTTCACCTACTTACTTTTATAACCATCAATAAATTAAAAGAAACCATCATCTTACTTCTATGTCTTTCTTTCACCCTCTCTTTTTTCCTTTCTTGATTTGCCTCATTGGTGCGCTACCCATTCATTGTTGATTCTCTTGCATGTCCATCGTGTCGACTCTTCTCCTCACCGGCGACCTATGTGTTATACCCATCATCATTCAGCTCTTGTTTCGGTCATTATCACATGATTTCCTTCTGTTACAATAGGATTTTTTTTCTCTCTTCGTAACTGCTGCTATACTTGCTCAGTGTTTCGACCTTGCCATTGCTCTTCCACTGGCAGTGCTATCCCTTGCTAGCAAGCACTCCTTCTTAGAGCTCCAAGGTTAGACCACCCTTCTTCGCAGCATGCATTTTTCTATTAACCTTCATTTTCGGGTACCATTTCTACCATGCACCACTTCTTTGACAGTAATTTTGCCATGGGTTAGTTGAATCTTGAGCCTTGTTGATTTTTGCTGAACCTGAGAAATTCACAGGTACCTATTTATTGCTTAGGTACCTGCACTAACTATAGTATGATGTTAAGTGCCTATGTATTGAATTACATGTTGGCACCTGTATTACTTGCTTGACTAGTGTTTAGGCATACATATTTAATATGTCCTTTTGTACTTATAGAGATGGCATCAGGTGACCCTCCCACCAGCTTACAAGTACCTGCCAGTTCCCAGGTACCTGCTGGTTCTTAGGTACCTACCACTTCATAGGTACCTACTAGTTTACAGGTAACTATAGCTCTGCAGCTACCCTTGATACTACCGCAAGTCAAACCCATTAGTAGTAGTGTCCCTAGACTGAGTGCTACTCCCTCCACTATTGACTTGTATGTCTATACTCCGCCAGTCTTTTCTATGCTCAGTACCAACTCTTTTTCTTGCACTACTAGAGGTAATTTCTAGACTTTGTTGCTATATATGTGAACTTTTTGCAGGTTGTGTTTGATTATTGGTTGTAACGTCCTCACTTTAGGTAGTCCGTACATTCTACTGTTTCGATGACTAACATCTGTTCGGACAGCCAGGATGTCTGAAACTACACTTAAATTAGAGTGAGGAGTCATGAGATGGTTAAATAAAGATCAAGGAAAAGTAAAGAAAAGTAAAAGAAACGAAGTACAACTCAGTTAAATGAGCCGGAGGTCACGGCGATGGGTGACCCTAACGGGAAGCGACTGTGAATACAGTTGCCAACCCCGGACTCGTGAAGAACCCTGTGAAATAATTATTTGGAATTTAATTGAAGAATTTATAAGGTTTAAATGACAATAAAAATGTCAAAGAAAAATCCAAGAAAATTAAGTCAATCGGTAAAGACAAATATAACTCGATAAGTTCAACGAAGGGCATTTTGGTCATTTCACCCTCAGTGTTGAATTTTGACCTAAATATCAATCAAAATGAGAAAGAATAAAACCTTAAAATAAATTAAAAATCATGAATTATTTAATGGAAAAGGGAAAAGAAAAAGGAAAAGAAAGAATTAGAAATATAAATATAATTATGACCTAAGCATGATGTCAAAATGACATCATTAAAATTTATACCCAATGGAAATTAGACAACCATATAAATAGAGACAAAATTTACTTAATTAATCAAAAACTCATCTTCTTCCTCCTTGACCACCTAGAGAGGAGCTCTTCCACCATTTTCAAGCTTTAAAGCTTGAATTTCCCAAGTAGTCCCACCCCAAAACCCCTAAGTGCCTTCACTAAAAATTGTCCCTACTCCTTGAGGAAGCTTTAGGCAGCATAAATTTAAAGAAAAAAAATTGAAGTTTTAACGAGTCCAAGTTGATCTTAATTGAGGTCAGTGCACTATCTATGCCTTTTTCCTACTCAAAGTATGGTTAGCATGTTAAATTAAGTGAAAATTTCATGAAATTAAAAAGAATACTATGAGTAAATTGAACTCTAAATTTCAGCAGCCATGGAAATTGATAGGAGTTTGATGAATTGATGATCTTAATTGTGGTTATTAGTGTTGATTAACAAATAAATCAGAGTAACATGTTAATTACATGTGTTATGCATGAATTGGGAATTTAAAGTTAGGGTTTTTGACCTAATTTGGGAACTTTGTGTTGTGGCTTGAAATTGATGTTATTGAGGCTATTTGTTGACTAGTAGAAGTGCCATGAATATGAATTGAAGTTTGAGAGTTGGGTGGAATTGAAAATTGGGAGTGTTATTTTCATGCAGGATTTTTGGACCTATGAGTCCAGTATGGTTTTAAGGCTATAAGTAGAGTTGTGTTACTCCAATTGATATGAGGCCAATTGGAGATGAAACTAGGATTATAATGACACATTTTTCATGAAGAGATTATGCTTAAAAACTGACCCTAACTTGACCTAAAATTGGCTTAAATCTGGGTTACCACATGCTAGACCTGAAAAAATGACCATATGAACAGTAAATGTTCAAATGGCCATAACTCACTCTAGGAAGGTCAGAATGATCAGATTCTTAAACCATTGGAAATGTTAGATATAGGAACACATTTTTCATGGGGAACACAGAACCCAGTTCTGACTCTAACCCAATCAATTTGCTAGAATAATTTAGGTCAACAATTCTGACCATAACTAAAACTAACTTGAAATTCTGGGTTTAGACCTATCCGACCAGTTTTGGCAAAAATGCCATAACTTGGACCACAAAACTGCAAATGCAGTAAAACTAAAGCCAAAATTTTTATAAGACCTAAAACTACATTTTTGGTATTTTGACCAAAATCCAGAAACTAATGGAACTTGGCCAAATTGTTAGAATAAGTCAGCCACTCAAATCCTAAAATTGAACTAAATAACCACTTGACCCTAGAATAGTCTTCATATCATATCTCCCACTAGGAAATTTCAAATGGGACGAGCCAAGCTATTTTGGAAACCTAAGAGATAGGACTCCAACTTTGATTCAGGAACTTTCCTTAAATTTTGAGTGTAGGAACCCTAAAATAGGAACCAAATACACTGACCTGAACCTGAAATCCTGAAGGCATAGGGTTCATGAGTCCAGGTCAGTTAATTGACTATAACTCACCCTACATAACTTGAAAAATTATGATTCTTAAACTTGAGTGACCTTAAGACATAGGGTAGCAACTTATATGAAGAACACTAGGCCTAAATTCAACTGTAGCATGCCTAAATGACTAGGCAAAGATTGACTCTAGAATCTGCCTGATTCTGGAACCAAAAAGGGCCAATGAACCTGTTATGGTAATTTGACCATAACTTGAGTTCTAAAACTCCAAATGACATGATTTAAAAAGAAAAACAAAGATAAGACATAGAGGAATAACTTCTATGAAGGAAGTATGGCCAAACAGTAACTACAACTTGACCAATTGGCTAGGTGAAGTTAATACACTAATTCAAGATTCATGAAATTCTTTACAAAATGACCTAAGTTGTAAATGTTATTCACCCTACGTGAGTTGATGAACATATATGAGATGTTATTATTTACTTGGGACTTATGTTTTCCCATTACAAGTGACGTGAAAATGCTATGAAATACAACTAGTACACAATACGAAATAATAAAACAATAAGTACTTAATAATACTACATTGCCCAAAGTATACCTAGACTTATGTATATAGTATAGATCGATTGGTATACCAATTAAGGACTATAGATTGCAGTACTGCCCATAGAAATGATCATTGATAGACAATATATATCTGATATGGTTGTTCTACAGGCTTTATGCCTACCCGTTGGCCATTGTGCCTATTATGATTTCTGTCTTTATGCCTGCCCAGTGGCCTTATGCCTGCCCGCTAACCTTGTACTTGATAAGACCGATGTATACATGATAGACATACAGATGTCTAACTAGTATACTCCCATGTATCCAGTCTCTATAGTCTGTCATAGGTTACTTGGATACAGATATGAGTAATAAGTTTTAAAAATTATATAATTACATGAATAGATCACTGATATGAAATTAATAGGACTGAACATGAGATAAATGAGCAGAAAAGATCCCGATAAATTTAATTGCTCCCAAAGTTTGATAAACATGTAAAAGACTCAAAATTTATAAAAGTACACATGAAATAGAAATTTTTATTTATTTAGTTATTTTTACTTTACTTTAATCACCACTAAGCAAAATTGCTTAGCGCGTTGGTTTTTACCACGCGTAGGTACTAGAGACCACTAGCAGCAGCAGCAGCAGTAGGGACAGATAGGGATTGCATCAGATTTGCCATTGTGTGGTTGTCACCTCAGCAGAGTAGTTTTGGTAGGGCTCATGTATATTTAGCTTTTATATTTTGATCATTGTATATAAGTAAATGATGTAATTTATTTTGTGACTGTAAATAAATTGTAAATTATTGTATATGAATTTTATATAAATGAAATGACATGTGATTTCTTTTTCAATGAATTTATGAGAATTTGATGACATGATATGGTACATGGATAAATGGGATGGTTATAAAACTTTTTCTAACTGGTAAATAGTGGAACCTGCCATACGCTAATAAAGCAGAGGAGACTCTGCTTGGGTTTCCATAAAAATGAAATGTGAAAAAAAAAATCAATATATGGGATAATACAAATAAAGGGAATTTAAATTAATACAGTATAAGACAAGATAAGATAGGGTACTCTGGTACCGAATGTGGCACACCTTACTCGGCTACACTATAGACAGGACACTGTAAATGGGTAAGAGGAGTCACATTGGTTGTGAAAATTGGTTCATAATTGAGGACCAATTTTCTAAATGTCTATTTTATAGAGGAAACTCTATTCGAATTCCATCTCACTAGGGACCTACCATTGCTTTTGCAAGTACCACTATCTTAGAGACTGTAGGTACCAACTCCAGGAGGTCCAAGGTTATTCCTCCTCCAAGTCCTGTAACACCTCTAATTTTTTAAATAATTATTTTATATGTAAATATTAATATTTTATTGTATTAAATATTTTGAAAATTATTTGAAATTTTTTGAATTTTTAGAATCGGGTTTGATTTTTCAAAAATATTAAACTTTGATGATTTTTTAAAAATTTATTTAAAGTTTACGTGGCAAAAATAACAATATATTTGGACTCTACAAAATTTTTTGAGTTTTTTGAAATTTTTTTCGGAATTTTTGGGTCTCATTTTTGGTCTCAAGGCAAAGTAAAATTCAATTTTGGGTATTTCGAATTGGACCGGCCAAATCGAATCAGACCAGCCCTCTCCTTTTTCCTCCCCTCCCGTGTCGTGCCCAACAACCTCCCTTTCCCCTCGCGATTTCTCTCTCCTCCCTCCTCCCCTTGCCAGCCAATATCCAACCCTCCCTCCCCAGCTCACTGGCGCACCTCCAGAGACCTCCCCCACCGCCAGCGGTCACTCCAGTGGCCAAAAAAGTGCGCACGAAGCCCCTTCAACATGTCGCTCGACTTCTCATTTTCCCGATAAAAATTTGGCTAATCGGACTACCGATTGGACCTGGTCTTATCCCAAAATCCATCTACACCTCGAGAGCTTTTCATAAACATCAAGAATACAAAAATCCATCGAGCAGTTTGTCCAATTTTTGCATGGGAAATTTTAGCCCATTTTAAATTTTGGGCTAGATTTAACACAAACCGTAAACCCCACGAAAAATCCGAGAGCACCAGAGTGCTCCCCTCGACGAGAGCTTTGCAGCAATGCCCATTTCAAAATTTTTCGATACCATTTTCTGTTAGGTCCCATGAAACTTTGCAGTATTTTTTCGAGCATTAAATAAGCTTAATAAATTTCATAAAAATTATGCACTAACCCTCGTGTTATGGGCTTCACGTAGGTATATTCAATTTGAGAAAATTCGACTATCGATCGGGTCTGTATTTTCAGGTCGAATAGATAGGCGACCGAAGCTACTTCAGAACCAGGTCAAGATTATAGGCTACCCTACTATTTTTAGACATCCGGATACATTTCCAGTATCTGAATTGGCGTAGGTAAGCCCGAACCCTAAGTTTCCTTAATTATTTAGTTTCAGGTTTAGATCAAAAATTCATAAAATATTCGTGGATAGTTAGAAAATTATAATTCCTTTTGTATTAGCTTAGTAATATTGCTAAGGACTGCAGGGCAAAATTTTAGAATTTTAGAGCTCATTTGGATAGTTTTTGCAAAAGGATTAGTTGTAGGGACTGTAACACCCTCCCTGTACCAACTCCGTACATTCTACTGTTCCGGTGACCGGTGTCGGTCCGGACAGCTAGAACGTCCGGAAAAATATTTAAACTAAAGTCCGGAATCATAATTAACTCAAATATTAATAAGAAAAATTTAGTAAAAATTTTAGAAATAAAATACAACTAAGTTAAACGAGCCGGTGCCCTAGCGAGGGTTAACCCAGAGGGAAGTTGCGGTTCTCGCAACGAGGAGCCCTAGACCCGGGGAAAAAATTATAAAATAATTTTTGGGACTCCAGAGAATGGTCATTGAGGTTCCCATGGCATTAGAATGCCAAGAAAATACCTAGAAAAATTTTTCAATCGGTACAGACAATTTTGACCCGTTCAGCCAAACGGAGGGCATTTTGGTCATTTCGCCTTCAGAGGTGATTTTTGGTCGACTTGTCCAGTTGAGTAAATAATTAATATGACATTAAATATGAATAAACATTACTAGAAATTAAATTGAAAATGAGTAGTGGAGGAAAGAAAAGAAAGTGAGGAAAAAGCTCAATTATGACATCATGGTGATGTCATTAAGAAAACTATGACCAATCACAATTAAGCCATCATTTGACTAACTAATAAAGAGACTAAATGAAGACCAAATAACCAAAAATTGCAGCAGCCATCTCCCTCCCCAAAAGCCAGCCGAAACATGCCCTAGACCCCTCCATTGATTTTTTTCAATCAAGCTTAATTTCTCCCTTTGTTACACCACTAAACCCTAACCCCTTTCATTAAACCTTGACCATATCACTTGGGGAAGCTTTTGGCAGCCAAGAAGAAGAAGGAAAGTGAAGTTTTGAGCTTGGGAAAAATCTCCCTACAAGAGGTTAGTGCATATATGTAGTTAAAACTCATTAATTCCATGATTGAGGCTTGTAATGGATGAGAAATTGTGAAATAAATGAAACAAATTCATGTGTATGTCCACCATAGAATTCGGCAGCCCTAATAGAGGAATGGGTTTGATTTTTTTAATGGACTTAAAGTGAGCTAGAAATGGTGTTTAAGGTATGAATATGCATGGATGTTGAACTAGTGTGCTAATTGAGGTTTATGGGTAAATTGAGTTGGACATTAGGGTTTTGAGAAGTGAAACTTTGACTTGGCTTATGAAACTGTTAAAGAACACTCTAATGGTCAATTAGTGACCATTTGAAGTATGTTGACCATAAATTGGACTGAAAAATAGCTTGGCAAAAAGAATGACTATGCTGCCTAAAGACAGCAGAATGGGGACTGAGAATCCAGTCCAATTACACAGCCATAACTTTGGCTGTGTTGGTCCAATTGGTGTTTGGCCAATTGGACATGAAACTAGGCTTATAATGGCACATTTTTGCTGAAGAAACCATGCCCAAAAGACCAAAGCAAGAGGACCAAAACTTGGCCCCAATCCGGATACCCTGCAACTGATTCTGCAGAATGACCAAATGAACAGTAACTGTTCATTTGGCCATAACTCACTGTAGATTTGGTCAATTGACCTGAAATTTTTACAGCAATAAGTTAAGACATAGACAAACAACTTTCATGAAGGAACTTACCCCAAATTATGGCCAGAACCCATCCAACCAAGTGACTCTAGTTACTGTTTATGTTACTGTAGATATGGTCAATTCTGCAGATTGGCAATCCGGCCAGCTGTGGTTTTTGGATCATATCTAGAGCTACAAAACTCCAAATGGAGTGATTCAAAAAAGGAAATTCAACTAGACAAAATAAGGAACAACTTTTATGTTCACCAATTCCTCAAATTTTCACTGTAACAGTTCCTAATGGAACAGTAAAGTTATTGTACAAAATCTAAAAAATCTGCTCCTTTGGTTTAATGCTTAGGAATGGTATTAACACTTAATGCCAACAAGTTTTAAATACAAAATGTGGTATGTTGGGAGTACCAAAGTCAATGTACATATTTTCTATCCAAAAGTCAATATTTTTGTTGACCAATGAGGTGAATAGTAACACCAAAACATGAAATTCACAAATTGAAGAATTTAAAAGTTTCCAATGCCCTAGTATACCTAACATGATTGGTTTGGATAGTTTGGCATGCCAATAGGGTTCAGTTAGCAGTACTGCACATGGCGATATGCCATTCTGTGATTTCATGGCTTTTAGCCATTCTGACTTTGTATTGAGACTTGGCCTTGTGCTTGATACTATTTACAGCTTGTTAGCTGTTCTGTTGCACACCGGGAGATGCATATGTGACCGATGGTGTGACGGCCCGAGGTACTAGGTACCCAAAGGCGGTTACCGTTATCCAGTCCAGTCGTCTAGTGTAGGTTACTTGGGGCAACCAAATGAATAAAAGTGAACAAAGTTAATGAAATAATGAATATACCAACACCAAACAAAGAAAGCATACACATTCTATACACATTTATTTTCTTGCTATTTTCTTTTATTATATTATTGCACCACTAAGCATTATTGCTTAGCGCGTTGCTTTTGCCACGCGTAGGTACTGGAGATCCCGATCGTGAGCCCAGTAGACCACGATCGGGTGAGTCCATCCTGCAGTTCTGCACAGTGTCCTTGTCACCTCAACTTCTGCAGTGCATTGGTAGGACACTAGGTGTCATTTTGATATTGTGTAGCAAATTTTTACTTTCTCATATGTATTTGAACTTATGTAATATATTTTGATGTTCATGTAAATAATGAAAGTCATGACTATGAATGCAAAATTTGAGCATTTATTTATTGCTTGTATATGAGCATTATGAGAAATGGATGTTTGAGAAATGAAAAGGTTATTGAGAACTGAAATTGAGAAATATTGTTGAGATTTTGGATATTGGAGTTTGAGATGATGGAATACAAATATTGGAAGTGTTTTTAACAGGTTCCGAAGAACTGTTTTCTCCATTTTTAGCCGGTACTCCGCCGGATTTTCTTTAAAATCTTCGGAACCTCAAATAAATAATACTTTTGATAAATGGCTAGAATAAATTATATTTCATAAATTATATTCACAAGCATGGTATAAATTAATTAAGGTATATTAGAGTGTGCCAGTACACCGTGTGGCATTACTTACTCGGGTATACTGTACACGGGTAAGGGGTGTCACAGGGACTAAATTATAATTTTTCAAAATAGTGCTTGTTGACTATTTGGATGGGCCCTGGAGGGGCCATGTGATGTAATTGAGATATGGTTGTGTGACTTGTGGATATAGAAGTGTATTTTAAGCACTTTGCATGTTGGATAAGTTCTAGATATAGGGGGAATTCTATCGAATTTTCGGTACAACTTAGGGTGTCTTTGATTCTTTTTAAGCTTGTATTGAGTCAATTATATTAAATAATTGTAGTGTAATTGTCAGGTGAGTCGGAACAGCCTTCCTCCTTCGCCCAGCTGCCACAGTGACCTTAGTTTATGTCTGTGAGTAAAATATTAATTATAATTATAATTTTAATATTATTATATATTTAGGCATGTCCATGCATCACTTATAAATATATATTTATGTAGTTAAATATTAGGAACGATTTATATTGCATCTTTATTTGATGAAATATTATGGATGTTATTTTATGATAATTTGAAGCAATGTGCATGTGTTAGCGTGCGTGTGGTGCGTGATATTGGATATGGACAGGACAAGTAGACACAACTGGAGCTTGACTCGTTGGGACCAGATCCTTTTATGGATAAGTCGGGGCAGGCACGACTCGAGATGATCTCGCTGGTCCCCGCATTTGGTCTATTAAGAGAAAGTCTGGCTTGAGATATACTCGCTGGCAGAGGTTGGATTAAGAGAGTTGTATAGGGGATCAGCTCCCATATATGTACTGTTTGAATATTATATGGGTGTGTGAGTGCTCCAAATTACCTTTTTGTTGTTTATGATGTGATTTATGTATGAAAACTATGAAGGTGTTACATTCCACTCTTTAGGATGCATTAGCTTTAGATAGCTATAGAAATTATACTTAAAATCAGTATTTTACTCTTTGAGTCGAACATTTACTCCTGTTCACCTTAATTTTCCAGGATACAGGAGATTTCTTGTTGAGTTTTAACCTGTCTCTTCTTCGCAGGTCATTTAGTAATATCTATTATGTTTTGTATAACTTTATTAAATTCTAGAACTTCGCATATGTTAGAAGTATTTTATTTGATTTGGGTCTGTAATATAATATCATGTTGGATTTGTAAATCTATTAAATGTATGTATGATTGGATTGAAAGAGGGAGCTAAGCTCCCATTTGATTTTATGACATGATGAATATGTGGAGGGTGAGCTGAGCTCCCCAAATTTATATATATTATGCTTACAGGTCGAGTGAGTCAAAAACTCCCCATTAGGTGGTCCATATTATGGCTGGACTCTATCCGGTTGATTTTTTGAAATTGGGCTCAATATGGGTTTTAGGATTGAGTTAAGAAATAGTTAGGCTTACTGCGGGTCTCGTGGGCTTTGGGCTGGCCTAGGTCCTAGTACCGATCCAACCCATAGGTTGGGTCATGACAAGTCCACTCTCATCAAGTATTCTGCACTATCATTGCTTTTCCCCATTCTTACAGATGCTTGCCCAGGTTCCTAACTCCATGATTTCTTTTCTTGCAGGGTCTTGTGTCAGAGGTTGCCACCATTGGTCCCTTGGCCCTTCCTCATGCCATTCCACTACCTTCTTTCCCTCTGGGAGAGTACTAGGAAGTGCTGATCAACCGCAGTCTCTCCCTCACCTCAATGACATCAAATCCTAGCTTAGATAGTCTTTTAGTTGGGAGGCATGGATAGACAAACTCCAGCCTCACTTTTCTACCACTTGGAAGCTTCTTGACATTTATGACTTTATCAAACTGACGAGATATGCATCGCTTCTCTGTCCTGGGTTAATGGTTAGCTCTTTAAGGCTTTAGTCCAGATCTTACAACTCTTTAATTCTGCTAATGGGGCTTATGTCAGTCATTCTAAAGGATATTAAGGCTCTCACAGTCCATCCTATTATTGGCAGAGAGGTGCTCAGTTCCTTCACAGAGTTGCCTTCAAGGTTCAAGAAGCTAGAAAAATTTTCCTCCTATAGTGCCCTGATTGATTATGGCATCGACACCAGTCAGTTTGACCACACCTTATTTATCTAGTGCTAGATCTACAAGTACATTTTCTATCCTTCCTCTTGATGTTCTTCTACTGAGTATCTGCCTCTAGCTTATTCTCTTACCATGGGCTAATCTTGCACTCCTGGCACCATGTTGTTGACTTCTATTTTGGTATGTCTATTATGGTATTTGATACACTGTTGAGCAAGGTGAATGACATTTTTAGGATTGTGTAATTGTGGTTGGTCTCCTATTTTCCAGAATTATCAGACACTCCACCACTTTCTATCAAAAATGTTTTTGGCAGGAGAGTTATGTCTTTGGCTTGTACTTAGGATGAGGGCCAGGTGTTAAAGTTCCTAGTTCGATTACCTGCTCATGACTTCACTGGCTTCACACCCTTCAATGATTATGAGGCTTTTGAGTCTATTAGCATCCCCTCCTAGCTCATCTAGTCTAAGGCTTCTTTTTCTGATGACTCTGCTAGCCACTAGGCTTCTATTTTAGTTATCAGGCACCTGCATACTGGTAGTAATTTTAGCACATGTCTAAGCATAGTTAAGCCTAGACTCGAGCTGCACATGCCTTTTCTCAGATTCTATTGGTTTAGCTTTCTTGGGTATCCTTTCTGATGTTTTCAATCATGCCAACCCTACCACTAGTACCAGGATTGCCTAGTCCTCTCTAGCAAATATGGCCTGTTACTGTTTCAAGCCTAAGCAGCTATAGGATGTGTGCCAGATGATTCATCTAGAATTTGTTGATCATCTCTTTCCCACCTTCCAGAGCTGGTGGCCTTTTAAATTCCATGAAGCTATTATTAGACCCTCAGCTATAAGTACTTGTTGTTTTTTTACCTCTCATATCATATTATACTTATACTCTTCCTAACTTCTGCTTTTCCTTTTAGGTTCTTTGGGACGCACTCCTTCTATTACCACAGTACAGAAGGCGGCCTCTCCTAGGCCCATGCCTCTTTTTAAGAAATAAAAAGGTGTTCCATCTGAACCAAAGCCACCTCTAGTGAAGAAGATGAAGACACCAGCTAAGAAGTACAAGCCCAAGATTAGGAAATCTCCTCTACCTTAGAAGAAGTAGTAAGAGAGTTCTTCTATTCCTCCTACCAGGCATTCAAGCCAGTATGTGCCTAAGGCCAAGAAGCCTCAGACCTCTTTTGCTGTACTAGTAGAGGTCTCTGATACTAGCAGTGCTAATCCAAAGACTCCTTCAGATGTCGATATTACTTCCGCTAGAGTTACTTTTTCTGAGCAGTGTTCCAAGACCCATGAAGAGACACAGGGCATGGCTGACACTTAGAGTAACCATGCCACTCAGGAGATAGTAGATGTTGGAGATGATGATCCTCCTGGGGATATTCCTTCTTTTACTTCCCCTAAGGTACATACTGTGACTTAAGCCGGTACTTACCTTACTTCCTATAGGTTTCTGCTTCTTGTACTCCAGCTTTAGTGACTTCCTTCACTCTTAGCTCATCTGTTCATGAGCCAGAGAGTTGCCACCTTGGTTGATATGGTTGATCCTCTTCAGGATCTTAACTTCTCCTTTCTCACTAAGTTCTCTAACAGCCCCTCCAATTCCCATGTTGCAGTTAGGCCCTCTGATGCTACGGTCACAGCGGTTAAGAATCAGTTATGCTACTTACTATCCATAAAGCTTAGTTCTTATACAGAGGATCAGAGGTCTTCATTGCTTTCAGCTTTGTTTACTCTAGTTGTAGTAGGGGTGAATCTCTAAGATGCCCAGACATAGGTTGCCGAGATCTTTCTTGCCTACACAAGAAAGAGTCAATCTTTTGCATTACTCTTTGCTTCCATTATTGCCTTTACCACTCAACATGCTGAGTTTAGGGAGCTTGTTTAAAACGATCAATCCTATATAGCCCATGCTAGAGAGAGAGGAGATAAGGTGAAGGCCATCTTGGATAAGGTGGCTAGCCTGAAAGAGTAGATAGCTCATCTGAAGGCAGAGATTATAGAGTTGAAGACAGAGGGGACCTCTCTTAGCATTTGGAGGAGGATTTGCTACTTGATCACTTGATTAACAAAGGTGTGATCTTGTCTAAGGATGAGGCCTTAAGGGAGTTGACTGTATGTATAGAGACTATAATCTAGGAGCACTAATCATGTTTAAAGTTCTTAGCTTCTTGTCAGAGCTGCTAAATGACCCTTTGTGACTCTATCTTATCTCTCTTGTAGACATTTGATACCTAGTTTTTATAACTAATGCACCGACTTCTCCTGTAGTACATCTATATATTTTTATGATATTATTGATTTGGATGGCTATACTACGAGTGATGAGCTATTTGTTGGCTTTATTTATTTATATATGTTGTAAGTGGCCAGAAAAAGTCAATTTTGATTACAAAGCTTGTCTTATCTGCATGTGATTGCATTGAATATCTAGCCATTATGTTGACTTTCATTACATTATTTTATGCAGGAATCCTATGTTAGCTGTGGAGTTGGCTTTAATGAAGTTGTGGGTCAGCCTTAACTATTCTCTTCTATTTATTTTTCTTGCATTTCCCACATAGTGGGAAAATATTTCTTTAGTTACCTGCCATTGATCGACTTCATAGTAACTCTCTTACAAGACTTGCTAACCAATAAGCATTATCTATGAGTATTCGATGAACTTAGAAGGCTCCTTCCTAATTTGGAAACCATTTGCCAAACTTACTATCTTTGGCACCAATAGGTAACACAATTTTCCATACCAAGTTTCCATGATGAAAATCCTACCTTTGATTCCTTTTGTTGTAGATCCTTGACATTTTCTTATTCTATGCAGCCATGTGATTGAACGCCTATATTCACACTTCATTTAAGTCCTTTAATTCCATGGCCATAGCCTGAGTGTATTCATTTGGAGTGAGGCTATTTTACAAAGAGACTCTAAATGAAGGAACTACTGCCTTTATGGAAAGTACTGTGTTGTGCCCATAAGACAAGGCAAAAGGGCTATTTGTGTTGCATCCTGCTTTGAGGTCCTATATGCCCGCAAGATCTCTAACAAGAGTAGGTGCCATTCTCTAGGGTTCTGGTCAATCATTTTCTCTGGTATGCTAATTAGAACCTTGTTGGATGCTTCTGCTTGCCTACTAGCTTAGACATAGTATGGAGTTGAGGTAATAGCTATATCCCATAGTCTTCTATAAAGTCCCTCATATCTTAACCAGTGAACATCATTCCCTAGTCAATTGTAATGGTTTGAGGGATTCTAAATCTGTGGATGATGTGCTCTTTAATGAACTTAATCATGTCACCTTGTTCTACCTTTTTTATAGGTACTGCCTCTACCCACTTAGTGAAGTAATCTATGGTAACAATAGTGAAAGTATGGCCCATTGAAGATACTAGATGAATTTTACCTATAAGGTTGATAGCCCAACCTCTGAATGGCCATGGCTTCAGGATAGGATGCATCTCCTCTGTTGGTCTCCTCTTTACTACACCATATCTTTGACATTGCTGGCAACCCTTGGCATAAGTTATGCAATCCTTAAGGATCTTTGGCCAGTAATTGTCGTGTCTCTTAATGAACCATCTCATCTTGGTACCTGCTTGGTGTGATCCATAGATCCCTTCATGCACCTTTTGCATAACTCTCATGGCCTGAGGAGAATAAAGGTATTTGAGCAAAAAGGCATCAAACCCCTTCCAGAAAAGCTCACATTCAAGCAGCAAGTAGTTTATGGCTTGGACCTTAATGCAGTGAGGTACTTTAATTGATGGAGACTCCAGGTACCTCTTGAGCAAGCTTCTTCAATCATCTGTAACAACCAAGTCAGTATTAAATAATTTAATGGGTATACCTCTTTCTTCTAAGGGCGGATGCTTCTTCTTTCTCACTAGAATCATCCCATATGTTAACTCCTAGGACATCTTAAAAACAGAAGCTAGTTAAGTTAACTCATCAGCTTCCTAGTTAGTTTTCCTTAGTACATGTGTGAATGAGACTTCCTTGAAGCAATCTAAGATTTGCATAGCAGTAGCAAAATAAGGAGTAAAGGAGAAGTTGCCACACTTGTATTCTCTAGTACGCTATTTAATGACCAGCTGCGAGTCACCAATGATGTTTGCTTCTTTTGCTCCTAATTCTTTAAAGATCTCCAAGCCAATGATCAATGTTTCATACTCGTTTGGATATTTGTGCACTGAAACTCCAGACTGAAGAAAAGAATGGTTCTGGTACTAGTAGTGAAACAATAATGATCCCCACACCTACTGAGGTTTCTGTACTAGAACCGTTAAATAATAAGGACTAGGGTACCTTCTCAGTATTATAGACATTTAACCCTTGCTCCACTGAGTCAGTTGCCTCCAGACACAAGTGATCAGCCAAGAAATTTCTAAGTGCCTATCCCTTTACAACTTTTTAAGGGAAATAAGTCAAGATAAATTCTAATAAGCCTAATTAGCACTTCTAAATTCTTCTAGTAATTAGTGGTCTAGATAACATGTGTCACATTAAATCTGTCTGAGAGACTACATAGACCCTAGAATCTATTAAGTAATGTCTTAACTTCATACAGGAAAAATACAATGGCAAGCAAAGTTTATCAATTGGAGAATACTTGGTCTCTGTATCTGTTAGGTTTTAGCTCAGATGGTACACTGCCTACTCATGTCCCATTTAGTTGTCTTGTGCTAGTAGACACCCAATAGAGTTAAAGGCGGCAGACAGATAAAGCTTTAGTGGATCACCTTACTTTAGAGAAACAAGTACTGGCAGCTTGGTAAGATACTCATTGATTTTGTTAAGGGTCTGTTAGTGCTTGTTTTCCCATCTAAACTCATTCTCCCACCTAAGTCTCAGTAGGTCCAAAAATTCTTTTGCTTTACATGTAAGATTAGATATAAATCTTCTTAAGTAATTTACTTATCCTAGGACCCTCTGCAGCTGTTTCTTAGTATGGGGCAGTTTTGCTTCCTCTATGGCTTTGGTTTTATTCTGATCCACATTTATTCCTCTTTGATGTACGAGGAAACTAAAAAGTTTCTAGCTTTGACACCAAAGGCTCATTTGAGAGGATTAATCTTTAATTGATGTTGCTTCATTCTCTGGAAGCTCTTCCTCAAATGCTCCACATGTTCATCAAACTTTTCGAACTTCACCATTATATCATCAATATAGACTTGCATGAAATGTGCTAACATATCATGAAATATTGTATTCATGGCCCTTTGGTAAGTTACACCTACGTTCTTTATGCCAAAAGGCATGACTAGCCACTCAAATGTCCTAATGGAACCAAGACACCTGAAAGTGGCCTTTAACACATCTTCTGAAGTGATGAATATTTGATTGTAACTTGAGAAGCCATCAAGAAAGGATAGTAGTTCATTCTTAGCTATAGCATCAATGAGCATATCTGCAATTGGCATCACATACATGTCCTTTAGCTTTATAACATTCAGGTCCCTAAAATTAATATAGACTCGCAACTTCCTATTTTTCTTAACTATAAGTACAACGTCTGATAGTATTGACTATACTTGGTTGGTCTAATGAATCCTACTTTTAAGAGCTTTTCTATCTCTTCTTTCACCTTCGGGATTAACTCCCTTGATCCTAAGTTCTGGGTGATGAGGTTTATACTCAAGTTTGATTAGTAACCTATTCTCTACCAAGCTTCTTTGAAAACTTAGCATCTCATGGTAATCCCAAGAAAAGCAACCTTTGTATTCATGAAGCAAAGAGATTATTTCTTGCTTTAAGCCTTTCCTTAATAGAGAACTGATATAACTTACTCGTGGTTCCTTAAGTGAGCAGAGGTTTACTTCCTCCAGTGGATCTTGCACACTATTTAGTGTCATTAAGCTTTACAAGTGCTGGGTCTAGGTCTTAAAGTTGCATGTATCCAGTCCCTTCCCAATAAAGCTTGATATATGTTAACTACCAATCCATTATTAATCAACACCCTAGATGTAGGACGGCCATTAAGATGAGTCATGATATACAAAGGATGCAGGCGTCTAGTCATCATTTCAGATGGTTTATCAATTATGACATTCTTTGGCTCCTCTGGCTTGGTACACTATAGTGTAACTCCACTACGAACTTTAGTTTCCAAGGGATCTGCTAGTTTCTTAGGATCCTCCTCAGGTACCTCTACCACCACTTTATAAATAGTAAGTAGCAGTAAACAATTAACAAGTAATTTCTTACCTATCTTTTTTTAGTTTAGTACCTCTTTTGAACTTTCTACTGATTCTAAGTCCTTTATGGCTTTTTTGTTGAATTTGCTTTTTAGCACAGGCTTTTCTTTTTCATTTTTTCTTATCTTCTTTTTTGCATCTCTCTATCTTTGAAGCCTTATTTTTTGTGTATAGCTTAGTGGCTATGCAAATTTGGGATGTCACTCCACTTGCCATTTTCTGCTTGGTTGTACATGAGGTGGTACCATGAACCTGGATTGACTCTTTTGGAATTTTATTATAGGTGTAGCAGGTGTGGCAAGTGCGAGATTTTTAACCTTCAGAGGAAAATGGTCTGGCTGGTGACTAGCTCTCTTATTGACTTCCTTGGTACCTAAGTTTCTGTTGGAACTCCGATACTTGCCACCTAAGTACCTATCTCCTAGGTACTTGTCACCTGACCACCTATTAAGTTAAAGATGTCTCTTGACTGAGCTCCTAGCAAACCTTAGAAAAGTTCCATGAACTGAACATATGTGAGGGCGACCTCTAGATTTCTTGACTATCTCGGTTTCAATTTACAGTCTTCTTAATTCATTAATGACACCCTTAAGGTCCACAATGCCTGTATTAATAGAAGCCATAGGAGGAAATGGATCTTCATCAATTAGCATTGCTTCTTTCTTCTTAGGGAACTTCAAGACACCCTTGTTGATGTGATCCAGGATCACTCCCCTAAGAGCCCGATTGCTGTTAGTGTTGTATAGAATCTCGCAAGTGCATGAATTATAACCAACAATAAAGAAGTAAGTAGAGTATCATTTTCATAGGGAATCTAGTTTGAGTGCCAAACTACACAGTAATTGTAATTATCTAGATTACCAAAATTGTCACGACCCAACCTATGGGCCGGACCGGCACTAGGACCTGGGCCAGCTTAAAGCCCCCGAGGCCCGTAGTAAGCCTAACTGTTCATTAACCCAACTCTAAGGCCCATTTGGGCCCAATATCAAGAAAACAAACGGACAGAGTCCGGCCATAAAATGGACTTTCCAACGGGGAGTTTTTGACTCACCCGACCTGTAAACACAATATATAGTCATTTGGGGAGCTCAGCTCACCCTCCACATACTCATTAACATAAAATAAATGGGAGCTCAGCTCCCTCATCCAATCCATCAAACATGCATAGCATATTTAGTTTACAGGTCCAACATGATAACAATATTACAGACCATAATCAAATAATTTCTGCTAACACATGCGGAAATTCTAGGAGAAATTAAAATTACACAAATATTGATAAACAACTCATGAGGTAGAAAAGCGAGTTAACCTGCAACAAAATATCCTCCTGTGGCCTGTAAAAATTTTTGAACAAGAGTGAGCGTCGACTTGAGAGTAAAATATCAATCTTAACTATAATCTCTATAACTATCTCAAACTAATGCAATCTCAGAGAGTGAAATGCAACATCAACATCATATTCATATCATAGCATCAAAAAGGTAATTTGGAGCACTCACGCACCCTGTAGCATCAATCATAATATATTGGGAGCTGATCCCCTATACAGCTCTCTTAAATCCAACCTGGTGCCAAGAACTCAGCTGGACTTTCGCTAATACCAAATCGGGTCCCAAATAAGAACTCAAGCCGTGTCTACCCCAAGGACCGGTCCCCAAGAACTCAAGCCGTGTCTACCCGTCCTATCCATAGTCCACACCACATCACACGCACGCCAACGCACGCACACTGCTCCAAATTACCACAACAACACTCATGGCACTTTAACATTTATCAATGCATCATAAATCGTGCCTAGAGTTTAACTACATAAATATATGCATATAAGTGATGCATGGGCATGCTGAACATATAATAATATCGAAATTACAATTAAAATTAATATTTTACTCACAAACTTGACGACAAATTACCGTGGCGGCGGAGGAAGAAGGTCATCCTCACCTGACAATTACATTACATATATTTAATAAATTTGACTCAATACAATAAAGAAAAAGATCAAGTACGTCCTAAGTCGTGCCGAAAATCCGGCAGAGTCTCCCCTATACCTAGGACCTACCCAACCTGCAAAAGGGCTAAAAACGCACTTCTATATTCACAATCCATATATCAGCTCAATCATATCACTCACCCTCCCGCCCATCAAATCAATCATCCATCACAACACGCAAAATTTCAATTTAGTCCTTATTATTGATCATTTTTGCTAAAACTGCCCAAACAAGCTCTAAAAATTATAAAACTTTGCCCCGCGGTCCTTAGCAATATTACTAAGCTATTGCAAAAGAATCGTAATTTTTTAAGCTACCACGAATATTTTATGGATTTTTAATCCTATTTAAGCACTAGAAAATTACGAAAAACAAGGTTCGGTTTACCTTTGCCGATTCCGACTTTCGAACGTGTTTCGACATCCGACAATGGGGCTAGCCAAAACCTCGCCCAATTCGAGACTTTTCCAGAACGGTCTATTCGCCCAAATTTGCACACCGGCCAATCGTCGAATTTCCGCGAATCGAGGATACCTACACGGCCCATAACACGGGGTTAGTACATAAATTTTTCATAATTTTCTAAGCTCATTTAATGCTCGAAAATACACCGCGGTTCGTGGGACCCACCAAAAACGGTGTCGGAAAAATTCGAAATTTATGTCGCTATGCGGCTCGACGAATGGAGCGTCCGGTGGCCTCGGTTTTCTCGTGGGATTCACGCCGAGAAATCTAGCCCAAAAGTCGAAATGGGCTAAAATCTTCCCGAGCTAAAATCGGACAATCCGCCGATGGATTTCGCGTTCTTGGTGTCTATGGAAAGCTCGCCGAGTAGATGATTTTGGACATAAGACCGGTCCAATCGGTGGTCGGATCGGCCGGATTTGGCCGGGAAGTCGGCTGAGCGCGCGCGCAGGGGCGTTACGCGCGTTGCCGGCCATTGGTTGGCTGGCTGGCCGGCGGGCCGCTGGTCGGGCTGGCTGCGTCAAGGGCGAAGCGAGAGGAGAGAGAAACGAGAGAGAAGGCAGAGGGACGACGCGGAGAAGAAAAAGGAAGAAGGAAAAGGGTAGGTCCGATTCGCCTGCTCGATTCAGATACAAAATTTTGAATTTTTATCACGGGACCAAACGAGGTCCAAAAATTCCGAAAAAATTCCATAAAACTCAGAAAAATACGTAGACTCCAAATATATTTTTAGTTTTGCCACGTGATCTTTAAATTAATTTTTAAAAATCATCAAAGTTTATATTTTCGGAAAATCGAACCCGATTTTTAAAATCCGAAAAATCTCAAAAAAATTCTTAAAATTTAAATAAAATTAAAATATCAAAAATATTCATAAATAATAAAATTTGGGGTGTTACATTCTTCCCCCCTTACAGAAAATTCGTCCTCGAATTTTTTTTTCACAAGGCAGAATAAAGTACATGATTATACATTGAATAAGTAAGGGTACTTGCTACGCATGTCCCGTTCTGACTCCCAGGTGCACTCTTCCACCGACTGACTCCTCCACAAAACCTTAACCATAGGGATCTGTTTTGATCTCAGCTGTCTCACTTGGTAGTCCACTATGGCTACAGGTTGCTCCTCAAACGTCAAGTTCTCCTTTAGTTCTATCACATCCTATCATAAAGACATGAGAAGGATCAGGAATGTATTTCCTGAGCATGGAGATGTGAAACACGGGATGAACGTGAGAAAGGTTGGGTGGTAGCTCCAACCGGTAGGCAACTGCTCCAACTCTATCAGTAACCTCAAAAGGTCCAATATACCGAGGTGCCAACTTGCCTTTCTTTCCAAACCTCATGACTCCCTTCATTGGAGAAACCTTCAGGAATACATAGTCGCCCACTGCAAACTCCACATCCCTCCGTCTGGGGTCTGCATAACTCTTCTGCTTCATCGAAAGTCGTCTTGATCGCTCCTCGATTAAAGGAACTACCTCTGAAGTGTACTGCACTAGGTCTACATCATGCACCCTTGCTTCCCCCATTTCTGTCCAACACAGAGGAGACCTACACTTTCTTCCATATAGTGCCTCATAGGGTGCCAACCCTATGCTGGAGTGATAACTGTTGTTGTAGGCAAACTCCACTAAAGCTAGCTGTTCATCCCATTGACCTCCAAAATCCAAGACACTCATGCGAAGCATGTCTTCCAGTGTTTGGATTGTCCTTTCGGACTGTCCGTCTGTCTGAGGGTGGAAGGCTATACTGAAGTTCAACTGTGTGCCAAGTGCCTCCTGCAACTTTCTCCAAAACCGAAAAGTGAACTGGGGCCCTCTGTCAGATATTATGGAAGCCGGAACTCCATGCAATCTGACTATTTCTCGAATGTAGAGCCGGGCATACTGTGCCACAGAGTATGTAGTCTTTACAGGTAAGAAGTGAGCTGATTTGGTCAAGCGGTCTACAATTACCCATATCGAATCACATCCTCGCGTGGTACGAGGCAACCCAGTCACAAAATCCATAGTGATCATTTTCCACTTCCATTCTGGGATAGGGAGCTCTTGCAGCTTCCCTGACGGTCTTTGATGTTCAAACTTCACCTTCTGACAAGTCAAGCACTTGGACACAAAGTCTGCTATATCTCTCTTCATGCCATTCCACCAATAGCTATCTTTCACATCATGGTACATCTTGGTGGAACTCAGGTGGACATCAAAGGTGTACTGTGCCTCTCGCATGATTTCATTCCAGAGGTTGTCCACATCGGGCACACATATCCTAGAACCTTGCACTAGGGCGCCATCATTGGCATATCCAAACTACCCACCTTCACCTTTCTGTAATCTTTCTATGATCTTCATCGCTTGTTGGTCTCGTGGCCGGGAAACTCTAACTCGTCCCTCAAGTCCGGCCTCACCGAAAAGTGAGCCAACAATACCCCTCATCCGAAAGATCTAGGATTAAACCTTGATCCATCAACTCATGTACCTCCCGAATCAATGGTCTCTTCTCATCAAATGTGCGCCAAATCGCTGTAAGATTTTCTCGCCAAGGCATCCGCCACAACATTGGCTTTCCTGTGGTGGTACCGATGGTGCAATCATAGTCTTCGTAAGCTCCATCCATCTCCTCTGCCTCAAGTTTAAATCCTCTGTTGGAAGATGTACTTTAAACTCTTATGGTCGGTGTATATCTCGCACACTTCACCATACAGTAGTGTCTCCGCATTTTTAGTGCAAAGATTACACCGCCATTTCCAAATCATGGGTGGGGTAGTTCTCATGCCTCTTCACCGCCTTGAAGCATAAGCCACTACCTTTCCATTCTGCATCAATACACACCCTAGGCCAACTCGAGGCGTCACAATACACTGTATCCTTCACCACTCACAGTAGTGTCAACACAGGGGCGGTGGTTAGACACTCCTTGAGCTTCGAAACTCACCTCACAATATCATTCCAAATGAATGGAACATTCTTCCCGGTCAACTTAGTTAGGGAGCCGCTATTCGAGAAATCTTGTACAAAGCGCCTATAATAGCCAATAAACCGTAAAACTTCGCACCTCGTTGATCGTTGTAGGCCTAAGCCAATCGATTCTGACTTCAATTTTATTGTGATCCACTTGAATGCCGTCACTAGAAACCACGTGTCCCAAGAATGAGATGCTTCCTAGCCAAAATTCACATTTTGAAAATTTGGCGTATAGCTGGTGCTCCCTCAAGGTCTGCAACACCATCCTCAAGTGCCACACGTGTTCTTCCTCGGTCCGAGAATACACCAAAATGTCATCTATGAATACGATGACAAAACGGTCCAAAAATGGCTTGAACACCCTGTTCATCAAGTCCATGAAGGCTGCTGGTGCATTAGTGAGTCCAAAAGATATCACCAAGAACTCATAATGACCATATCTTGTCCTGAAAGCCGTTTTGGACACGTCCTCATTCCTGATTCTCAACTGATGGTAGCCTGATCGCAGGTCTATCTTGGAAAAGAATCTAGCTCCTTGGAGCTGATCAAACAGGTCATCGATCCGAGGAAGTGGATACTTGTTCTTCACAGTCACCTTGTTCAGCTGTCTGTAGTCAATGCACAACCTCAATGACCCATCTTTCTTTCTTACAAATAGCACAGGAGAGCCCCAGGGTGAAGTGCTCGGACGTATGAAACCCTTGTCCAAAAGCTCCTGTAGTTGCTCCTTCAGCTCTTTCAATTCTGCTGGTGCCATCCTGTAAGGTGGCATGGATATGGGGTTTGTACCCGGAATAACATCAATGCAGAACTCTATTTCCCTTCCTGGTGGCAACCCTGGAAGCTCTTCAGGGAAGACATCCATGAATTCTCTGACAACAGGAACATTTTCCATGCTGACACCTTCTACAGATGTGTCTCTCACCAATGCCAAATACCCTTGGCATCCACGCCTCAACATTTTTCTAGCGCTAATTGCTGACACCAAATTATATGGAGCCACGCTCCTGTCACCATCAAAGCTAAACTCTTCCACACCAGGTATGTGGAAATACACCTTTGTTCTCGCAGTCTAAGGTGGCATAATGAGTTGCCAACCAATCCATCCCCAGGATTACATCGAAATCCATTACTGGTAGAGGAACCAAGTCTGCTGGGAGGATCTTTCCATCCACTACTACTGGGCTACCCGGAAAAACCATATCTACCTCTATGTTGTCGCTAAGTGGGGTAGCTACTGACAAAGGGCATTCTAAAGTTGTAGGGTTTCTACCCAACCTCATGGCAAACATAGGGGAGACAAATGAGTGCGTAGCACCCGGATCTATCAAAACACGAGCCTCATAAGAATGCACTGTAAGAATACCTGCCACAACTGCATTTGAAGCTTGAGCATCCTGGTGGGTCAGGGTGAAAACCCGAGCTTGACCCCTACCCTGAGTGGCAGAACCCTAATACTGACTTCTACCTCCTGATCTGCCTCCAAATCCACGTCCCCCTTGTCCTCGGCCTGTTACATCGAATCGATCGCCGCCATGTTGGAAGCACCGGATACAATTATCGAGGAACATTTGCAGAAACTGTGACCCCATCGTGGCTCATCAAAACGGCGCTTCTAGCAAAGTGGCCCGGTTGGCCACACCTGAAGCATACTCCTGACCCCATCAAACAAGGTCCTGAATATCCTCTTCCACACTGTGCACAAGGTGCCAAAGAGGACCCTGAACCAGAGCCGAATCGCTTTGCCTCGAATCATACACCGCTGGATCCGCACTCGTCTGAACCCTCGGGATTTGTGTCTAAAACCACTCTTCTTATTCCTGCTTCTTCCTCTGTAAGTAGTTTGGCCACCACTATCCGTAGTAGCCATGTGGGGAACACCTGAAGAACCCTCTGCTCTGTTTTTCTTTGCTCTTCCGCTGTCATCCACAGCATAACTGATCTCAATCTGTCTAGCTCGATCAACCACCACATCAAAAGGCTGATCAGACATCATGGCCAGGTTTGCATATCTCCTGTCAAGCCCCTTTAGGAATCTTTTCACCTTCATCTTTTCTGTAGCTATTGCTGCAGGGGCATATCTGCTCAATTCCGTAAATTTCAGAGCATATTCATCTACAGACCTGCCATTCTGTCTTAAGGCCTCAAAGGCCCACTGTTTCTGATCTCTGAAGCTTTCTGGCACAAACCGATTGACAAAAAGTTCCACAAACTGAGCCCATGTCAAACCCTCCATCCGGGGTAACACGTAGTCATTCACCCATTGTCTAGGCATAGGCCCCATGACGTGCTGCATACACTCTATCAATCTTCTATCACCAATCAGACTCGCTCTCGCCTGTCTGCAGGAATCCAAAAACCGATATGCATCGTCTGACACATCATAGGTAACAGGCACCAATTTCTTGAAATTTATGATCTGTTTGTAAGATTCCTCTCTTGGTGCGGTGGACTGCTGCTGCTGTGGAGGGTGGACCATATATTGAGCCACCATGTTGATGGTTCTTTGCAGACCAGCTAGAGTAGCTGCCATGGGGTCCATGGGACCCTGTGCCATGAAAGACTGATCCTGTACTGGGGGTGGCTGCTCCTCTACTTGAGCAGCTCTAGGCCTCCTACCCCGCCTCCTCGGGGCAGGCGCCTCATCCTGTGCCGACACCTCGTCAGGCACATCTGGTTCTGGTGTAGTGGCAGCTCTCCTGCTTCTACGCATTTTCCTGAAATTCAGCAGCATTAGCCCACAAAATTCAAAACTGCACATTACACAGCTCTATAGACTCATATTTATACATAACATATGAAGCAGAAACTAGAAGCAAAGATGACAATGCAAGACGAATGTGGACCCTATATTTCCGCATGTGACTCCTAATAGACTCTTCCCAACACTTTAGACAACTTTTCCCTAGGAATCTGGAGCCTAGGCTCTGATACCACATTTGTCACGACCCAACCTATGGGCCGGACCAAGACTAGGACTCGCCGCCTTAAAGCCCCAAGCCCGTAGTAAGCCTAACTGCTCATTAACCCAACTCTAAGGCCCATTTGGGGCCAATATCAAGAAAACAAACTGACAGAGTCCGCCATAAATGGACTTTCCAACGGGAGTTTTTGACTCACCCGACTTGTAAACACAATTTATAGTCATTTGGGGAGCTCAGCTCACCCTCCACATACTCATTAACATAAAATAAATGGGAGCTCAGCTCCCTCATCCAATCCATCAAACATGCATAGCATATTTAGTTTACAGGTCCAACATGATAACAATATTACAGACCATAATCAAATAATTTCTGCTAACACATGCGGAAATTCTAGGAGAAATTAAAATTACACAAATATTGATAAACAACTGCGAGGTAGAAAAGGTGTTAACCTGCAACAAAATATCCTCCTGTGGCTCAAAAATTTTTGAACAGAGTGAGCGTTCGACTCAGAGAGTAAAATATCAATCTTAACTATAATCTCTATAACTATCTCAAACTAATGCAATCTCAGAGAGTGAAATGCAACATTAACATCATATTCACATCATAGCATCAAAAAGGTAATTTGGAGCACTCACACACCCTGTAGCATCAATCATAATATATTGGGAGCTGATCCCCTATACAGCTCTCTTAAATCCAACTCGTGCCAAGAACTCAAGCCTGACTTTCGCTTAATACCAAATCGGGTCCCAAATAAGAACTCAAGCCGTGTCTACCCCGGACCGGTCCCAATAAGAACTCAAGCCGTGTCTACCCGTCCTATCCATAGTCCACACCACATCACACGCATGCCAACGCACGCACACTGCTCCAAATTACCACAACAACACTCATGGCATTTTAACATTTATCAATGCATCATAAATCGTGCCTAGAGTTTAACTACATAAATATATGCATATAAGTGATGCATGGGCATGCTGAACATATAATAATATCGAAATTACAATTAAAATTAATATTTTACTCACAAACTTGACGACAAATTATCGTGGCGGGCGGAGGAAGAAGGTCGTCCTCACCGACAATTACATTACATATATTTAATAAATTTGACTCAATACAACAAAGAAAAAGATCAAGTACGTCCTAAGTCGTGCCGAAAATCCGGCAGAGTCTCCCCTATACCTAGGACCTACCCAACCTGCAAAAGGGCTAAAAACGCACTTCTATATTCACAATCCATATATCAGCTCAATCATATCACTCAAACCCTCCCGCCCATCAAATCAATCATCCATCACAACACGCAAAATTTCAATTTAGTCCTTATTATTGATCATTTTTGCTAAAACTGCCCAAACAAGCTCTAAAAATTATAAAACTTTGCCCCGCGGTCCTTAGCAATATTACTAAGCTATTGCAAAAAGAATCGTAATTTTCTAAGCTACCACGAATATTTTATGGATTTTTAATCCTATTTAAGCACTAGAAAATTACGAAAAAACAAGGTTCGGGTTTACCTTTGCCGATTCCGACTTCGGGAACGCGCTCGGGACATCTGACAATGGGGGGCTAGCCAAAACCTCGGCCCAATTCGGAGACTTTTCCAGAACGGTCCGTTCGCCCAAATTTGCGCACTTGGCCAATCGCCGAATTTCCGCGAATCGAGGATACCTACACGAAGCCCATAACACGGGGGTTAGTACATAAATTTTTCATAATTTTCTAAGCTCATTTAATGCTCGAAAATACACTGCGAAGTTTCGTGGGACCCACCGAAAAACGGTGTCGGAAAAATTCGAAATTTATGTCGTTGCGAAGCTCTCGACGAATGGAGCGTGCTGGTGGCCTCGGTTTTCTCGTGGGATTCACGGTTTTCGAGAAATCTAGCCCAAAAGTCAAAATGGGCTAAAATCGGACAATCCGCTAGATGGATTTCGGCGTTCTTGGTGTCTATGGAAAGCTCTCGCCGAGTAGATGATTTTGGACACAAGACCCGGTCCAATCGGTGGCCGGATCGGCCGGATTTGGCCGGGGAAGTCGGGCAGCGGCGGCGCAGGGGCGTTTCACGCGCGTCGGCCGTTGCCGCCACGGCCGGGCTGGCTGGCGGCGCCGTCGGCTGGCTGGGTCATGGTCGGCGGCAAGAAGTGAGAGGAGAGAGAAACGAGAGAGAGAAGGCAGAGGGACGACGCGCTCGGGAGAAGAAAAAGGAAGAAGGAAAAGGGCCGGTCCGATTCGACCGGTCCGATCCGGTCCGGTTCGATTCGGCCGGTTCGATTCAGGATATAAAATTTTGAATTTTTACTCTGCCTCGGACCAAAACGAGGTCCAAAAATTCAAAAAATTCCATAAAACTCAGAAAAATACGTAGACTCCAAATATATTTTTAGTTTTGCCACGTGGTCTTTAAATTAATTTTTAAAAATCATCAAAGTTTATATTTTCGGAAAATCGAACCCGATTTTTAAAATCCGAAAAATCTCAAAAAAATTCCTAAAATTTAAATAAAATTAAAATATCAAAAATATTCATAAATAATAAAATTTGGGGTGTTACAAAAATTAAAAGAGAAATTAAAACTAAACTGATTATGGCTAGAGAGTGAATAAAAGCAAGTTAACTAAACTGAGAATATCAAATAATTAAGGCATTCCAAAATTAGGGGTTCACACTTCAATCAATTATGGATTTTTCTTCACACTTCAATCAATTATGGATTTGCCTAACTTATTCAACAAATTAGGAATTGCTACTTTGAATGAAATTAATCCTAAATTACCTCAAGTCCTCTCTCAAGATACTCAAGTTGTATTTTAGTCGACTTAAACCCTACTTTCATGATGATTAAATTAATTAAAATCTTTTAAGATCTTTGACTAATTATAAACTCCATATAGAATCTCAACCTATCTCTAGGTCAAAAACCCTAAATTCAAAATCTTGATTATCCAATATTAATCTTCACCTTTTAGTCATTTAATTAATATCTAGAATCACTAATAAGTAGAGCTCAACACATAGCATGCATTAATAATGCAAGAAATTGAATCAAAGAATGAAATCCTAAATTTATTAAACAAAATAAAATAAAACGTATAACTGAATTGAAAGTGCTATATCCCTAATTCCAGAATAAAGAAAACTACTCACTTATGGTGAGTTCTACAATCAAACTTAAAATAATACAATATGAAAAAAACATTAAAAGAAATAGAACAAAGAAACCCAGAATAAAAATTTTGCAGCCTTGAACTTTTAGAACTTTAGCTGAGAATCTCTTTCAGAAATCTTGTTAATGATCTCTCTTGAGGTGGAATTACTATGCTTGAATGTAAAGGAACTAATCCCTGACTTGTTCCTAACTTCTTGAATTTATATCTGGTGCAAATAAAGTCATTTCAGAGTCCTAGAGGCTTAAAAAGTCTTTTCAAGTTAAGCAGATAGGAGGAAAAATCGAATTGAGAGTCTCTGCTAGTGCACATTACACGACCTATGTAGTACTACAAAGGGAAGGGCTGTGTAACTCTCTGGCCATTTAAAACTTGCATCTTATGGAGGAACAGAACATTACACAGGGTGAGGATTATTGCACGGGTCTTGGTATACAGCCCGTGTACTGGCTCTCTCACTTAGCTATGCTGCACAAGTCCCTCTTCAGCATTACACAGCTTATATAGTTCTTCTAGCATTTTAATTTGAACTTTTTGACTTCCAAACTTGTTTTAGGCCTTAGGATTGCATAAATCACCTGATATAATATAAAAATCAAGAAATTAAGTAGGTCCAACTTAAAATCCTAAAACATATTGAAACTAACTAAAAATCTTGTAATTAACTAATAAAATATAGATGAAATGCAACAAATAACAAGTGCATCAAATACCCCTAAACTCAAATATTTGAAATTCAAAAACTCATAAAGGTTTCTTATCTTATAAAATCACAAGAAAATAAAAAATCCTTTGGCTCCTAATTGGACTCTCAATCTTCAAAATTCAGTTGCTTTCTCTCAAGGCACAAGGAGAGTAATGGTCACTTGAAAAATTCAACTAATCATTCCAATTACAAGAATTATTAGCAAGTCACAAGGGATCTGTCGAGCTTAAATAGATTTAAAGAAACAATTACCAACTCAAAGTGCCTCAATTGCAGTAAGTGTAAGAAAAATGAAAGAATGTACTTCTAACCCCATAGGCATACCTCAATTCTCTATCTTCACGAATGAAACATACACTTTTAAAAGGTCAAAAGGTCTTTCTAAATGTTTGTAATGGGGTTAAAGGATAATAATGTGGCAATCAAAGAAAAAGGATATAAGGTAACTAAAGTCTGAGAAGAAATATCCTGCAACAGATCAATTCACACTAAATATTATGCTCATCATTTTTTTTTTTTACAAATATAGATGTCGACACCATATTTTGGCCGACCCCCAAAAATCAATAGATTTTGAAATCAAGCCCCAGCACCAAGTCTCCATTCGTTTTCGATCTCTATTTGCTAGTCAATCACATTTCCGATCTCTCTTCAAAAGGAATCGAACCAATACAAAGTCTCCATATCATTTAAATCCTTACCGATCTCTCAAATCAATTACCAAGTCTCTTTGCCAGTCAATCACATATCCGATCTCTCGTCAAATGAAATTGAACCAACATTAGTTCTTCATGCCATCCGATCCCCCTTTCATAAATATTGTAGATAGTTGTTTAATAAAGTTAAGGTTTTAATCCGCCTTAATGGTACTTCCGATCTTAAGTGTTCAGATCAGGTTTCCAATTTTAATAATCGAAAGTTCCGTTCAGTGCTAGTTCTCGGTTTAGACCGATCTCATGTTTACAATGTTTTACCGATCTCTCATACATAGATTAAATAATTGCTTTCAAGTTATTCTAACATGTTCAGACAATCAGGCGTTTGTGCAACTTAGATACTTTCCGATCTCATCCAGTCATTGAACAAAAAGAACTACATTTCATTTCAAATTAAAAATATATACAAGTCACTCGGCTGGAGGATCACCCCCAGCCTGTTCTACATTTTGTTCACCCCCTCTATCACTTTCAGCCTCCTCCTCGCTATCCTCTTCATCTTGGGGAGCTAGGTCCACCATCCAGGAAAAGTCCTCTTCGGGATAATGTTTCTTGAGCTCGGCCAAAAGGACCCCGTGAGCGTTTACGTAAGCATCGGCCTCCCTTGTCACTGCCTCTTCTTCTTTTGCTTTGAGTTCGTTAGTGAGGCGAGCGATATCAGCGGCTCGGAGCGCCCGAACCTCTTCAAGAACATGAGCTTACTCGGCCAGTTTATCCTCGTAGAATTTCATCCGCCCCTCGATTTCAGCTATGTAGTTTTGGGCGGATGAAAGTTGGGATCGGAGGGAAGCTGCTTCCTGACCCACCTTCTCGATCTCTTGCCTCATATGGTGAGCCTTCTCTCAGACAATGTGTTGATTCACCAAACTCTCCACGCTCAGGCTCATAGTCCGAGTCAGGATATCATCGAGACTGTTCGGGGTCAGCCTATCCCGATCCTCCTGAAGGCAGATGGAGGCCCCCAAGACCTTAGCCAAGCCCGGATTCTCTCAAACCGTGCGGTTCTTCTCCAGCGAGTGGATTAGGACCTGAGCGCCGCGGGAAAGGGTCCTCGAAGTGGTTTGAGAAGGACCCCCTTTCGCACTCGAGGCGACTGGTGGAGGTGGTGGCGGCTCTTCATGTCGAGGAGGGGACCGAACCACTTCTATTTCAGGAACCGGCGGTCCTGAGGGCTCGGATGAGCCTCCTTGCATCCCCACTGAATCGTGCCTGGGCGTCTGAGAAGCCTCGACAAGTTTCTTCTCCCGCATTTTCCAGGAGACCTCTCTCTTCCGCTTTCGGCTCTCTTTTGAAGCCTCGCCGCTCGCCATGCCTGCACAGAGAAAAAGTCAGTGAGTTCGCTAAGGCCCAGAGATCAGAGATATAAAAAATATTGAAGCCGAGGTCAGAGAGCTGAAGCCCGCGTTCTTCGCCGGTAATCAGCTGTATTGTCCAATGATGCAATTCGGCCATCACCGCATCTAAACAGGAGAACTTCTGAGTGGCCGCCTGATCTTTCAGCTCCATTACCATTATGCCCTCTTCCCTATTCAGGGTGATGCGCTTCGGAAGTGAGGAGCCCAGATGCAGCCAGCTACGTGGGAAACCCTCAAAACCGTTCAGAATCTTGCTCCTCAGAATAAAGAAGTGATTCTTCCAATTCTTTAGTGAGGGGGGCAGATCGGTAAAAAGCCCGCAATGCGGCTTCGCCTGAAAGAACCAATACTCGTCCTTTCGACAAGTTAGCCTATGTAGCTCGGCGAACACCTTCGCTGTTGGACGGAGTCCCTTAGCTCGGTAGAGGCCTCTGAAGGCTACTAAGATCCACCATGAGTTCGGATGTACTTGGGCTATGCATACTTAGTGGAATTTTAGGACTTCTTTGAAGAAATCATCAAGAGGGAACCGCAGCCCAGCTTTTAATTGCTCTTCCTATACCATGATCATATCATTCTCTTCGAAGAAGTGATCAGCTCGGAGATCGCCATGACACCTGATAAGTTCGTATGAAATGGTCCGACGGTTATATTTTTGGCTAAACGACTACAGATCGGTTTCTTGAAGGATTGACAGCAGCTCGTCCAAGGGAAGGTTTTCTCTCCCTGAAGAATGCGTTTGCCTCGAGGGTGCCACTTGACCACGGGCTAGAACGGAGGATGTAGGAGGTTCAGGTCGCTCACTTGGTCTGACCACCTCAACTTCATCTGACGTGAACGGAAGGGGGGCTCGCTGCTCTCTGACCCTCGGCACCGCTCATTTTCAAAGAAAAGAGAAAATTTAAACTAAAAGAAAGATCAAAACCCTTACCGGAGTGTGATCAGTGTCGGAAGAACTTGAGAAAACGAGAGAATTGTGGAATCGCTCGCGAGATGCTGAAAATGACATAAGGGAGCAACTGGCTGACCCATCCCCTATTTATACCTGTCTGAGCATTTAATGCTCACAGTGTCCCAAGCGGCGCATCGGTTAGTGGGATTCGCCAGCTTTTTCTGACACGTCTCACAAATATTTTGGAAACTCCATAATTAAATAAGGGGAGATCGGCTAGTTAAAGACCGGCAGATTAAGGTAGATGTTTAGAATTACAGATCGGCTAAGGGCTATTCAGTTAGGAATCGGATCGGATAAACACATCAGAGATCGGAAAATAACCAATGCAATAATAATAAAATGATAATTGTCAAAATAAAATTACATTTCCAAAAGGTCAGATTACATCATTTAGGCGATCCCAAGAGATCGGATTACATTTCCAAAAGGTCAGATCACATTATTTGCGCTATCTCAAGAGATCGGATTACATTAAAAGTCATATTACATCATAGGGGTGATCTTTAGAGATCGGCGGTACATCCTATCTAATAAAGACCTATGTCAAAGCCTAGTCTCATGGCAGAATCAAAAGATGTGTTTGATCAGGAAACCAGCCATTGACATCGGATAGATGTACAGCTCATATGGGGGGACTATGACTCTCATGAAGATAAGAGAGGTCATCGTCAATGTTATCGCTCGGAACCGAGCCGCTGTCAGGACACCCAATGTGGTAAAAAGCCAAATGAACTTCGAAGGGCAGTCACCAATAATAGGAGGGAAATTAGCAGTCTTTTCGCCTGAAATCGGTTCGCTGATTACATCGGTCGACCGATTCGAGGTCAACACAATCGATATTCTTGATCTGGGTCGGTAAATTAGTCATGTTCTCTCACTATCATCAGAGGTGGCCATAGTGATTTTCTGATCACCGGGGTCATAAATTTTGAGTTGATAAACGAGGTGAACAGTCGGAAAAAGATCAAAAGCAGCTATCATGGCCGGGATTGTCGCCGGAGCGGCTAGAACAGGAAAAGTGAGAAGGAAAGAGGAGAAAATCAAATGCAGAAGGGTTTCCTGTTGAAGGTATATATATAGAGAAGGTCTGAGCATTTATTGCTAGCAGAAAACGAAGTGGACGCCTCGAAAATCGAAGGAATAAATGCTTTGACTGAACCAGACCAGCTAAAGGAGAAGACTGGAGTGGGAGAGATTGGAAGAGGGAGCCCGGCGTGAGAGATCGAAAAAGGATCGTATTAGAAAGATCGGGAGGGATGGGAGATCGGAAAGCAAAGAGAGAATAAGACAACTTCCAATAATTGTCATCATAATCAGAGCCGAGGTAGTTAAAGCGTTGCAAACGAGATCTCCACCGCACGTCTCATTTGCAGAATCGCCCACATTACTGACAGGCGCCAGGACGTGTCATGGCAGTCCTGTACATCTCGATCTCCACCGTTGATCTTACTTGTAAGGACAACCCCAGAGCCCTTGGATCAAAGAAGAAGATGACAAGACCGGCGCTTTTTATTCCCAGCCCTCGGATCGCCTTTGACAAGAAATTTTAAGCCGTCAGATTAAAAAGAGAAAGGATAAATATTCAGAAAAGGATCTCAATCGTTCATTTTGATTCTCTTTAATTCTCAAGCATCAGATCATGTCCTTTAAAATCCAAACCTTCCATTTCCCTCAAAGAAAATCCTAACCCTTCATTGGGAACACCCGTTCCCTATAAATACCTACATAAAAATTGTTGAAGGAGGACGAAGAAAAGGGTGGTGACTATAGTGGAAAATCTCTGAAACTTAATTCAGTTTTGCTACTCTGCTATTTTTAAGTTTTCAAAAATAGAAAACTTCAGAAACCAGTTTTCTAAAGTATTTTCTTTGAAGAGGTATTGAATACTGAAACTCTCCATTTTCAGTTCGTTCATTACTCTGTGATACCCTCTCTTAGTTTCAGTTCTGTCTTCATTTTCACTTTCATTTTCCAAGCTCAATATTATTCAAACTCGGTTGTTGTCATTTCTGTTTGACTGCATTTTAACTTGGTGCTCTTCATTCCAAGGCGAACATTAGTCCCCAGGCTATCAGCGCATAGCTCTACTATATTTTGTGACTCCATAGTTAGTTCTATAGATTCGACTCCCTGCAGGTGAGTGTCTATACCGCTGTTTTGTCAAGTGCTCATTTTTATTTTATGTATTTTCTTTGTATTCATGTTTGTAATTTCCGTTAAGTTTATGTTATGTTGAAAACCCCACGAAGGTGGTTATCCTCCAGGATTTCCCTTTTGTTCATCGGCACGTCATTTCCCTTTTTCTTAGCCTTTATTACCTTCAAACGTGGGTGTTTTGGTTCCGAGTAACGTATAGGTAGTTTGGCAAAATATTGGCAGATGTATCTTAACACAAAAGTTTCTTCAAAATATAAAAGTTTTGGATAATAAATCAGAGGAGAATTATGAAGTCGAACCACTAGACTAGCTCAGAAGATAACTGGGCATAGTGGGGAATCGAAGTAAAGTCGGGTCCCTGACTAGTGAACGGAAGAGATCGGATATTGCCTGTTAAAAGGTATTGGAAAGGTAATCACCTAGGAGATCGGAAAAGAAATTTAGTCTGTATCCCTACATAGTTGTGAGATACTAATGGATTAATACAAGCCCTGGTCTGGCTCTCAGCGTCTTCAGATGTCAGAGCCTCTAGTCTAAGGTCTTTACGACATACGATCGCAACTAAATCTCAGGAGGTCGGGGAAGAGTTCTTACCCGATCTCCACTTAAACAAAAGAGATCGGAGGAGAGTTCTTATCCGATTCTCAATCTAAAATTTTAAATATTAAAAGAGATCGGAGGAGAGTTCTTATCCGATTCTCAATCCAAATTTTAAATATTAAAAAAGAGATCGGAGGAGAGTTCTTATCTGATTCTCAATCCAAAATTTTAAATATTAAAAGAGATCAGAGGAGAGTTCTTATCCGATTCTCAATCCAAATTTTAAGCATAAGAGATCAGAGGAGAGTTCTTATCCGATTCTCAATCCAAATTTTAAATATTAAAAAAGAAATCGGAGGAGAGTTCTTATCCGATTCTCAATCCAAATTTTAAATATTAAAAAAGAGATCGGAGGAGAGTTCTTATCCGATTCTCAATCCAAATTTTAAACAAAAGAGATCGGAGGAGAGTTCTTATCCGATTCTCTAATCAAATTTTAATAAATATACACAGATCAGAGGAGAGTTCTTATTCGTTTCTCAAAATCAAATTTTAATAAACACGCAAAGTAATCCCATGAACAAAAACCGCAACACAACATCAATTTACTAAGGTCGTCTCATTTACTTATGTATCTGGGTAACCCGAAAACTAGTGAAAAATTAAAATTCCCTTTTATCAAAGGGATTAACATCTTCATTCTAGCCCAACCCTCCTAGCTATCGATTTTAATTTATAAAGAGCATAATGTTAAATCTGCTTGCCCTCGTAGAGGGACGAGGCGGGGTGTCTAACACCTTCCCAGCCCGTATACGGACCCCGAACCTAGAATCTCTATTTTTGAAGTGGTTTTATATTAGTTTGTTTTCATAAATGGTTTCCTTTAATTTCCCTCAAAATTAAAGTGGCGACTCCTCACTCTTCCCACTTCAGTGAGTGTTCGTCCAGGCGACCGCAAAATACCTTGCAACAGCTTGGCGACTCCACTGGGGAGATTTTTTTTTAAAAATCCCAGTTCAGAGGTCCAAAAGCAGTTTAATTTTACGATCCAACCGTAGTTAGGTGGGCTTAGTTCACAAAATTCCATATGTTAATTATTGTTATTTTTGCTAACCGTTTTGCTTGTCTTGATTGTCTTATCCTCCACAGCACTCTCCGTTTAAAAAAAAGGGAAACAGGAAAAACTCTCCCATACTGGGAAGAGGTAAAGGTGTCCCTTCACACACTGAACACTTACACGATGTCCTCACACACTTCAGCCCTATACCCGGGCTTTCTCACCCTCTAGGAAAGTAGGAGGGAGTCATGTAGCGGTACCCATGGGTTTTACTCTGTTAGTATCCGTGAAGGATTCTGCTCAGATTGAAACTCGTTCTTTTTACTGTGATACCCATGGAACTTTCCCGTCAGTATCATGGGGGTAGAATGGGGATTTACTGTTTGCAGTAGGGGCAGTCTGGGAACTTGTGGCTTTTAGAAAATTAGACCTTGAGCTAAATTATCACAATAGCTGGAAGCCGTAGCAAACTACCTCATAAGATAGAACTATCCAATTAGGTAGCACCCACCCGGTACTAGGATTCTCCATATTTTAGGACAAAAGGGACATACTTGCTCTCACCCTATCCTGCTTGTGTTTTCTTATGTTCTTATTTTGAGGGTAATCTTGGATCATACTGTTAGGAGGGCCTACACACTTTCCTACTTTGATAAATGTGTAGGTGTCACCCTGCCAATAGTATAATTCAAAATTACCTGAATTTATCCTGCTAACAAGTTTCCTCCACAGGCATCCCCGAATTAAGGTCTGTAGAAGAATAAGTATCATTTTTAACATGGCATCCTCAAGTCAGTCGGCAGAAGAAATTCTTAGACCGGAACAGCATGCTAAACCGTGGTCCAAATCGCCTCATGGTTCAGTACCCCCACGAAGTGATGTCACCAGGGCAGATGCCAACTTGTTACCTCCGTTGGACCTAAGCAAAGTCGAAGTCAAAGGAGCTTGTCTCGAGGGTTTGTCTAGTAGTTGGAGGTTACTTCCCGATCATGTCAAGGCACAATTTGAAGAAAAATATGGGAGGATTGCGATCCTGATACGAGTCAAAGTCCAAACTTCGGCATTAAAGGCTATGCTATCAGTTTGGAATCCCAAGTATGGGGTGTTCTCCTTTAACGATATCGATACTACCCCCACTATGGAAGAATATCAGGCATTGTTAGAAATTCCTTATGCGGCGCAGAATCGGATCTACCTACACCTTGAGCATAGGCAGACCTGGAAATGATTCACACACTTGTTGGGGATTCACCTGGAAGAGGCAAAGGCGAGGGAAACTGTCAAAGGAAACACGCATGGATGGTATTGGACTTACCTCAAGAAGTGGTTGGATCGATACATCCAGGATAAACAATGGGATCAAGCTTCATTGGCACTTGCTTTGGGGATCTATGGCCTGATCTTGTTCCCTGGGCCTCCGGGAATTATAACCTGCAGCGTTGCGGAGATATTCTGGGTAGTAGAAAAATAGAAGGTCAACCCAATACCAACAATTCTTGCAGAGACTTTATTGACTCTTACTTATTGTCGACAACAAGGCAAGGGGTCCATCAAGTGTTGTTCTCAATTGTTGTACCTCTGGATCATCAGTCACATGTCCTATAGAGACAAAGGGATTGACTTGGTACCTTGACCAGCCTCTCATCGAGAAGATGACCAGATTAGTAATCAGCCCAAAGGATGAGTTGCAGTGGCAAGAACTGATTTTGAGCTTCAATAGCCATGACTACTGTTGGAGGAAATTGTGGACGTCGGGTCAACCCATTTTGTTCAGCACGGGGGGTAATCAATCAGTATCCCTAATCGGAGTGACCGGATACACAAGTTACACTCCAACGTTAGTAATGAGATAGTTCGGCTCAACCCAGTCTGGAATCGACATTGAAGAATACCACCGAGGTCATTTCTACCATGAGCTCAATAATGAGGAAGAATTGAAAATAGCTCGCAGATCCTGGGAAAATATCACTATGGTAGAAAGGTTGCCTAAAGGTCCGAGCACCACGAGCGATTACCTTAAATGGAGGGCTGGTAGGGAACAAGGACACCTAACTGCAGATCCAACCAAACTCAAAGGTAGCAGCCCCTGTCAGAACATCCTTCCAGAAGAAGATAGCGCTCGTTTGGCCGACTCTCCACAAAAGGCAAATACCGAAAACTCGCAATTACAAGAACGAATAAAACAGTTAGAGGACCAGCAGCGGATCCTCAAAAGAAAAGTAAGAAGACTCAGAGAAGAGGCAAGGGCCGAAAAGATAGGGTTCGAAGAGTAAAAAACACGATGGGAAAGGGAAAAGAGGTCTCTCCAAGCTACCATAAAAGAACCAGAAGTACAGAATGGCAAGCTTCAAGAGAAAATAAAATACCAGGAGATACTCATGGAAGAATATAAACAAGAAAGCAAAAAGAAGAAGCTTGAACTGAAGGAGCAAGCACAGCTTATCAATGATATCCTGAGAGAATGCGCTAAAGAAAGGAAGGAAAAGGAAAGACAAGCCACTCTCTATCAAGAGCTAAAAGAAAATGTTGACCAGCTGGAGAGAATGATAGCACAGGGAAAACAAGAACTCTTACCTGAATCTGAGTATGCCCTAAGGATATTCAACCCCGCCAGACAAGAAGAAAGGCTTTATGAATATCTCAGGAAATGTCATTACATTATAAAGAACCTCCCTGAGCCTAGACCAATGTAAAGAATGCCATGTACGTATTATTCAATTAATGGAACAACTTTTGGGCCATTGTTTAGCAAAATTGTGAATAAATAGTATGACTCCCGTAGGAACCACCCTCGCTAGGGTTATGCGAAAGGTTGAATGCGCCATATGGACAAGTATCATAGATACGCATTCAATCCAGTCGTTCACCGTCAGACTATCGAACGATGCCATGATAAGATTGATGCAATTATTCTTCTGCAGATTTCATTCTCGGCTCTCAGATGCCACCGTATCCTTTGTCCAAACCAGGACCCTTTTAATTTTTAACAAAATTCAAAATTCACTAAAAGGATTTTTATTACTCCCTGCAGAAAATCAACATTACTTCAAACAAAGCAGAAAATCAACATTGCATCAAACAAAGCAAGCCTGACCAGACACGCAGTTCAACCCAGACGAGTGTACTTAACAAGGTCACGAACAAGAAGGCTAATGGAAGACTAGGAACAAGTCCAGAACCTACAAGGGCAAGTGTCTAAGCTGAAAGACCAGGTCTCAGAGCTCATGAGACTAATGAGGGAAATCTCCCATAATAAGCCTGCTTCAGAGCCAACTTACCACTACCTCCCCCACCTCCTACAACTGTCGATCCTCACCATGCTTCAACCTCTTTCACCTTTCAGCCACCTATTCTGGATCCGACAATCACCGTCAATCCGGCTTCCCTGAATAATAACCCACCTTTCTCCCATTACCCGACTGTCCCAAACGCCGAGCCATACCCTTCAATCCTGATCCCTCCGATTCATTCCACCCCTCATCTCCCGACTGGGGGAGTATTTCATGCAGTAGGAGGAGAAAATAAGACGAGAGAAACTGAGAAGCTGTCCGCTCTAGAAGAGAGATTAAGAGCAATCGAGGGACTGAACATGTATGGTTCAATCGATGTGGCGTCCCTGAGATTGGTGCCAGATGTGGTGGTGCCACCCAAGTTCAAGGTCCCAGATTTTGACAAATACATTGGGAATTCAGACCCTCACATTCACTTGGCCACTTATATTGCCAAAATGTCTGCCCTGACGGAAGACGATAGACTCCTGATTCACTTCTTTCACGAGAGTCTCTCCGGAGTAGCCTTGAGGTGGTGTATTCAGTTAGACAGGAGCAAGTTATGCTCCTGGAAAGATTTGGCTGACGCTTTCCTGAAACAATACAAGTTCAATTACGATGTGGTCCCCACAAGGAGAGATCTCCAAAACCTGGTGCAGAGAGAAAGGGAAAGCTTCAAAGAATATGCCCAGAGGTGGAGAGAGAAAGCGGTAGAAGTGTATCCTCCAGTGACCGACAATGAACTGTGCTCTTTCTTCATTGAAACGTTGAAGGCTCCTTATTTCAATCTGATGATCGGGAACACTCCCAATAGCTTCTCAGACATCATCCAAGCTGCTGAGAGGATAGAAGCCAACTTAAGGATGGGACGCATCGCAGGAGTTGGCGAGAATCTGCAAAGAAAAGCGCGATTTGGCAAGAAGAAAGAGGGTGATGTGCATTCCATCACCCAACAGAACACCCAATCTTCATTACCTCCAAATAATTACCGGCCATATCCTCCCCCTCATGGCCAAACCATTGCAAACATTCCACCCCCTTTCCCAAATTATCCTCACCCACGCCCACAATATCCACCACCGATAACTTACCAGCCCAGACCACCTCCTCAACCTGTTCAACCCAGGCCACCTCAAAATAACCCGAGACCACAAAGGAATCCTGATCCACCTCTTCCCCTGCCACTTAGTGAAATATACCGATACCTCGTCGATATAAATCAAATAGTGCCGATTCCCCTTGACCCAATTCAGCAGCCATATCCCAGGTGGTATGATGCCACTGCCCAGTGTGAGTATTATGGAGGGGCACATAGGCACTCAACTGATAACTGCGGGGCACTCAGGGGAAGAGTGCATGCCCTAATCAGAAACGGATGGTTAAAAATCGAAGGGAATGGTTCCCTCCACAATGTTACCTCAAACCCATCGCCTAATCATAGTACGGGCAATGGCGTGAATATGATAGAGTCAGAAGGAGAAGCGTCAACCTTAGAGGTAGATCGACTGATTCCTCACTTGGAGGAAATTTTGACAATGGCAGTGAGGGAAGGCTACCTCCACCCCCAAATGATAGAGTCTGAAGATAATGTGGGATGTTCCTATCACGGGAAAGCGGCTGACCATGAGCTACAAAATTGTGGGGAGTTCAAACAAGAGGTCCAGAACTTACTGTCCCTCAAAGTTCTGAGATGCCAGGCAAGGTCGAAGATGGAGGGCAGAGTAAACACAACCCGACTCGGCCAAAATACCTCCACCTCTAATCACAGAATCACCTTCTTACCCCCAGCATCTTCACCACCAGTAACAATCATCCGAATCCTATCCCAGCTCCCAGTCACAAACACCCATGCTGTACCTTGGAACTATAATTTCTAAGTCTTCACCCAAGGAGCATTGAGCAATACGTCGGCTCCTAGCCTAGCTTTACCCTCAACCCCTCCTAAACCGTGCTTCACTCCTCATGAGCACTTCAAGATGACTTACGCTGGACCTTCTAGCAATGCTACTCCCCAATCAAACCCCCAGCCCGTCACTACCACAAGATCCTCCCCACTTGAGTAAAAAGTTGAGTTTATAACCCGAAGTGGGAGATGTTACGGGAATGAAGAAAAGGAAAAGAAGACAGGGAAAGTAAAAATGGGAGAGCCACGAGAGAATACGGAAGAGGAGGCTGAGAAAGCGGAGAAAGAAAAACCTGCCAGACCAAAAGAAGAGGAGGAACTATTGCTTCAAATAATGAAGCAAAGTGAGTACGACGTTGTGGAACAGTTAAGGAAGACACCTGCTCGAATATCACTATTGTCCCTAATTCTGAGCTTAGAGGTGCACCGTCAAGCCCTGCAGAAAATTCTGGATCAGGCCTTCGTGAACCCCGACATCACATCGGGGCAGTTCGAAAAGATAGTGGGACAAATTCAGGCATCCAGCTTTGTCACTTTTTCAGAAGAAGAGATAGACCCGACAGGCTTAACGCACACTAAGGCTCTGCATGTGACAATGAAATGTAAAGGTTGCATAGTTGCCAAGGTCCTTATTGACAATGGATCTGCGCTCAACGTACTGCCTAATGCCACCTTGGCTACGCTATCGGTTGATTGGTCAAATATATGTCAAAGTGCTATGGTGGTAAGAGCTTTTGATGGTCCAAGGAGGGAAGTGCTGGGAGACATTGACTTGCCACTCCAAATTAGCGCATGCACTTTCAATGTCACGTTCCAAGTGATGAACATTGAACCTTCATACACTATGTTGCTGGGAAGGCCTTGGATCCATTCAGCAAATGTCGTTCCTTTGACTTTGCACCAGAAGATTAAATACATTTTGGACAGCAAAATCATCACTGTAAAAGGGGAGGAAGCCATACCGGTCACCAAGCCGCAATCACTTCCTTATGTGGAAGCAACCGAGGAATCCTTGGAAAGTTCTTTCCAGGCTCTTGAATTACAAGAAACCACCTCCAGAAATGAAGGGCCTACGACTATGGTAGCCAAGGTGATGCTGAAGAATGGGTATGAGATGGGCAAGGGGTTAGGTGCCACATTACAGGGAATTGTCGAACCTATACCAGCTATCCAAAAGGTTGGCCGTTGCGGTTTGGGTTATGAGGAAGACGCCCTCATGGATGGATGATTCTGGATGAGAAGTATGATTCGGGATCAGAGATTTGATCAGAGAACCGGGAAAATGAAGGTAGTCCCGAAAATCACAGAAGTCTTCACCAAGCCGGTTATTGAAAATCCAGTGGAAGCTGAAGAATCACCCGATGAACCATCCATCGATGTCATCCATCTCGATTCCTTGTATGAAGCTCTAGTCTCGCCAATAGCTGAAGGGCAAGAACTGGACAACTGGACGGCAGAGAACATTCCTGTACTCAATTTCGAGACCATTCATCAATTAACACCTAATAATTCGATAGACTCAAAAATTCCTCTGGTTAATTTTGAAATCCCCATAACTGCCATTACTTCAACTGATTCTGAGGTAGAACTCGCAGAAGAAAGGGATGAAAGAAATGAACCTTCCCTAGTGCCTTGTGGGGACGAAACGCACACCATGAATTTAGGTACGGAAGAAGTGAAAAGGGAACTTAAGGTTGTGGAGAGTGAAGAATTAGAAGATATGGTCAGTTTGCTCAAAGAATTCCTAGACGTGTTTTCATGGAGCTATGACGATATGACTGGTTTGGATCCTTATATAGTGACGCACAAAATTCCCCTAATTCCGGGGACAATCCCGGTAAAGCAGAAACTAAGAAGAATGAACCCTGACACGCTGCTCAAAGTTAGGGATGAAGTCAAAAAGCAATATGATGCTGGGTTTCTGGAAGTAGTCAAATATCCCCAATGGATAACTAACGTCGTCCCGGTAATGAAGAAGGACAGAAGAGTCAGGGTGTGCGTTGATTACAGGGATCTTAATAAAGCAAGCTTGAAAGATGATTTCCCTCTCCCACACGTAGATGTGTTAGTAGACAATGCTGAGGGATTGGGCAGATGTTCATGTATCGATGGGGCATCTGGGTACAACCAAATCCCAATGGATGAGGAAGACAAGGAAAAAACTGCTTTTATCACTCAATGGGGGGTATTTTGTTACCGGGTCATGCCTTTCGGGTTAAAGAATGCTGGCGCTACCTACCAACGTGCTATGGCCACATTATTCCACGATATGATGCATAAAGAAGTGGAGGTGTACGTGGATGATATGATCATCAAATCCAGGGGAGGAGAAAGCCATGTGCAGGTGCTGAGGAAAGTATTCGAGAGACTCAGGAAATATCACTGGCCGAACCACGCCAAATGCATATTCGGAGCTAGATCTGGGAAGTTGTTGGGATTCATAGTGAGTGAGAAGGGAATAGAAGTAGATCCAGACAAAATTCAAGCTATTCAAGAGATGCCATCCCCAAAAACAGAAAGGGAGGTGCGCAGTTTCCTAGGGAAGTTGAACTGCATCTCGAGATTTATTTCCAACCTCACTGCCAAAGCTGAGCCTATTTTTAGACTACTCAGAAAGAACAATGCCACTCAATGAGATTTCGTTTGTCAAGAGGCTTTCGAGAAAATTAAGCAGTACCTGTTAAACCCACCAGTATTGGTTCCTCTGATGGCGGGAAGGCCGTTGATTCTGTACATGACAGTCCAACAAAGCTCAGTGGAATGTGTTTTGGGGCAGCATGATGATACCGGTCGAAAGGAGAGGGCTATTTATTACCTGAGTAAGAAGTTCAACGATTGTGAGTCAAGGTACTCTTTCCTAGAAAACACTTGCTGCGCATTAGCCTGGACAGCAAATCGGCTTAAACACTACATGTTGAATCATAAGACATGGCTCATCTCTAGGATGGATCCTATTAAGTATGTGTTCGAAAGCCCATTTGTGCCGGGAAGGATAGCAAAATGGCAGGTCATACTCTCCCAATATGATATTGTCTACATGGCCAGGAAGGCAGTAAAAGGAAGCATAATCGCTGATCTCCTAGCAGAGAACCCTATCCAAGATTATGAAGCCTTGGATTTTGAATTCCCTGATGAGCATGTTAAGGAAGTGGAAAACGAGGAAAAGGAATCAACGGATGTATGGGAAATGTATTTTGACGGGGCTGTCAATTTGTCCGGTAATGGAATCGGGGCTGTGTTGGTATCCCCGGATGGGAAACTCCTCCCGACAGCTATCAAATTAAGGTTTGACTGCACCAATAACGTCGCAGAATAGGAAGCCTGTGTAATGGGTCTACAGGCTGCCATCGAAATGAAAGTCAGGAAGTTAGAGGTATATGGAGATTCAGCCCTGATCATTTATCAAGTCAAGAGGGAATGGCAAACTAAAGATCCGAAGTTAATCCCATATCAGAAGTACTTACTGGAACTGATTAAGAAATTTGAATGAATTTCTTTCACTCACCTCAGTGGAGACAAGAATCAATTTGCAGATGCCTTAGCCACCCTGGCTGTTATGGCTCAAATGGAAGAAGGGCAGATGACTCAGGTATTAAAGATTAAAGCAAGGAGTGAGCCGACATACTGCTTCATGATCAAGGAAGAACCTGATGGTAAACCTTGGTATCATGACATCCTGGTCTACAACAGAACCAGAGAATTCCCTCTAGGGGCAAGTAGAAATGAAAGGAGAATGATCCGGAGATTAGCTTTGGGATACTTCCCCAGTTGAGATATTCTATACAAAAGGAGCTCCAACGGTGAGTTGTTGAGATGTGTGGATGCAAAAGAAGCAAAGAGGATCCTTTTCGAGACTCTTGAGGGAAATTGTGCAATCCATGCCAATGGGCATATGATGGCTAAGCAAATCATGAGACGGGGATATTTTTGGACTACTATGGAAAAGGATTGCATAGAGTACTTTCGGAAGTGCCATAAGTGTCAGATCTACGCAGATCCGATAAATGTTCCGCCTCACCAATTGTTCAACCTCGTCTCACCATGGCCTTTCGCAATGTGGGGCATCAATGTAATTGGTCCCATCAACCCTAAGGCATCCAATGGGCATAGATTTATCTTGGTAGCTATTGATTATTTTTCTAAATGGGTCGAAGTGACATCATATGCTCACATCACGCAGAACACGTTCCTCAAATTCCTCAGAAATAATGTCATCTGCCGACATGGCCTCGCCAGCAAAATCGTCACTGACAATGCCAAGAATTTGAATGGTCCGAAGATCCAGAGGTTATGTGATCAATACAGGATTCGACATCTCAATTCCTCCCCGTACCGTCCCCAGATGAATGGAGCAGTGGAAGCTGCAAACAAAAATCTCAAGAGAATAATCCGGCAAATGACGGTCACTTATAGGGATTGGTGTGATATGCTTCCCTACGCCCTTCACGCATACCGGACCTCTATAAGGACATCAACTGGGGCAACCCCATACTCACTGGTTTACGGGATGGAAGCTGTACTGCCTATTAAAGTCGAAATTCCTTCCCTAAGGATTCTGAAGGAATCAGGGATTGATGAGTCGGAGTGGATCTAGTCAAGGTTGGACCAATTAAATTTGCTAGACGAGAAAAGGCTAGCAGCAGCATGTCATGGGCAGTTATATCAGAGAAGAATGGCCAGGGCATTTGACAAAGGTGTCCGCCCACGTGAATTTCAACCAGGGGATCTCGTCCTAAAAAAGATGCTCCCGAATCAAAACGATCCCCGGGGTAAATGGTCACCGACTTATGAGGGACCCTATGTGGTTAATAAAGCATTTTCTGGTGGGGGCCTGATCCTGACCCATATGGATGGTGAAGAATTTCTAAGACCTGTGAATGCTGACACTGTCAAAAGGTATTATGCATAAAAAAGGGATGAAAATCCGAAAGGACGCCCCTAACAAAATGAGCGAAGGGTGAAAACCCAAAAAAAAAAAAAACCAAAAAAAAAAATCTGGGAGCGAAAACCCGAAAGGGCGTCCTTAGAGCTAGAAAAAGGAGAAATAAGGAGGAGGACATGGAACCAAAGATGGAAATAAAGCGCCACTGCACGAATCTTCGTTACCAGAGTATTTAAAGTAATGGCAGTTAAGAGATTTCAAAGTCAACTACAAGGAATCTGTGAGATCTATCCCTTTACCCCCTTTTTCTTTGAAACTGTACCTTTATTTTCCAACCCATAATAAAGTCATTTTAATATATTTTCTTCGCATTTGTCTTTTTGCTTTTGTCTTTCCCGTATACTCACACTTTAATATTTTCCTTTTTCAACCTCTTTATCTAATGTGCAATTAATCTGTTAAAATTTTGTCATAAGATTAGGATTTGAATATTGATAACCTCATGTACTTTGCTATAAGATTTGTAGGGAATGGCCCTAAAAAAAAAAAACTAGAGGTGAAAACCTGAAAGGGCGCTTCTAGTCAGATGGCCAAAAGGGAAAGTGAAAACCCGTGAGGGCACTTTTTGCAAAATAAGGAAGTCAAGTGCAGAAAGAGAATTATGGGAAGTAAGTAAGTAACGAAGAATGGTGGGTTAAGTCTTACAACTCGTCCTCCATTAATCGTCTATCTTCGCGATCCTATTAAGTACACTTCATCACGGAAGAACTTCTCGTGTCAGGTTAGACTTGCTTTGTAAGTTGATTTTAGTTTTTCAGCATTTAAATTTCTATTAATCAACCTCTGGTTCCTTGATCCAAGTTGATTTTAATTTTTCAGCATTTAATTTCTTGTTAATCAACCTCTGGTTCCTTGATCCAAGTTGATTTTAGTTTTTCAGCATTTAAATTTCTGTTAATCAACCTCTGGTTCCTTGATCCAAGTTGATTTTAATTTTTCAGCATTTAAGTTTCCTGTTATCAACCTCTGGTTCCTCGATCCAAGTTGATTTTAATTTTTCAGCATTTAGATTCCTATAATTAACCTCTGATTCCTTGATCCAAGTTGATTTTAATTTTTCAGCATTTAAGTTTCCTGTTATCAATCTCTGGTTCCTTGATCCAAGTTGATTTGAATTTTTCAGCATTTAAATTCCTGTTATCAACCTCTGGTTCCTTGATCCAAGTTGATTTTAATTTTTCAGCATTTAAGTTTCCTGTTATCAACCTCTAGTTCCTTGATCCAAGTTGATTTTAATTTTTCAGCATTTAAATTTCTTGTTAATCAACCTCTGGTTCCTTGATCTAAGTTGATTTTAGTTTTTCAGCATTTAAATTTCTGTTAATCAACCTCGGGTTTCTTGATCCAAGTTGATTTTAATTTTTCAGCATTTAAGTTTCCTGTTATCAACTTCTGGTTCCTTGATCCAAGTTGATTTTAATTTTTCAGCATTTAAATTCCTGTTATCAACCTCTGGTTCCTTGATCCAAGTTGATTTTAATTTTTCCAGCATTTAAATTTCTTGTTATCAACATCTGGTTCCTTGATCTAAGTTGATTTTAATTTTTTCAGCATTTAAATTTCTTGTTATCAACCTCTGGTTCCTTGATCTAAGTTGATTTTAATTTTTCAGCATTTAAATTCTTGTTATCAACCTCTGGTTCCTTGATCTAAGTTGATTTCAATTTTTCAGCATTTAAATTCTCGTTATCAACCTCTGGTTCCTTGATCTAAGTTGATTTTAATTTTTCAGCATTCCTGTTATCAACCTTTGGTTCTGTGACACCCCTTACCCGACTACAGTGTAGCCGAGCAAGTTATGCCACTCAGTGTGCCGAGCACTCTATTTTATCTTAATTCATTTTTATTCTTCCTTTTGAATATAACTTGTAAAATATAATTTATTTAAGCCATTTATCGAAATTATAATTTATTTGAGGTTCCGAGAATTTTATAAAAAATCCAGCAGAATACCGGCTAAAAATGGAGAAAACCGTTCTTCGGAACCTGTGAAAAACACTTCCTATGATCATATTCAATCATCTCATCACTCTCAAACTTCAATACCAAAATCACAACATTTTTCACCATTCATTTCTCAATCATTCATCTCATGTGATAATAGTGTACAAGTCACGGTTATGTATTCACTTTTTCTTTCACAAACACAATTTTCTTAACAATTTCTCTATTTGTCATTCATTCATTTCACATCATCATTAGACTCAAATCATAAATAAATTCTCACATGTGATTTATAATCACAAATTACAAGTACTTACATTAATACAAATTATATTACATTTGTTTCAAATACACATGATAAAATAAGAGTTTAATTACAAAATTTACAAAAACCTCAAAATACAAAATGGACCTAGTGTCCTACCAATGCACTGTGGATGGTGAGGTGACACGGACACTATGCGAGCGTGAACCGCCTTCCGAATCATGGTCTACTAGGCCCTCTGTCCAAATCTTCAGTACCTACGCGTGGCAAAAGCGACGCACTAAGCATAAAGCTTAGTGGTGCCAATAATACAAGAAAATATAATATGCAAATAAAAATAATAATTTCCTTGCTATTGTGTTCATAAGAGATGAATAATTACTAACTTATTGTTTAGTCGAGGGCTAATCATGTTTTATGATATTAACTTCTTCATGCATTTCGTTAATTATTTTCTTCATGATCTTGAGCTTCTTTGTATTTTTGTAATCATTCCTGATACTTAATTTTTTATTTTCTTTAATAATCAGTTCAATCACGATTATACTTTTCCATGCCCAAGTAACCTATCTTTGGGCATTGGATTGGATAACGGGTCGTTGGCACTGGACACCGCGGTGCCTCGGGCCGTCATACCATGGGACGCAGAACGTCAACCACGTATGCAGTCAGTATGGCTAAAAAGCCATGATATCACATAATTGGCATAAAAGCCATAAATACGGGCATAAAAGCCATGAATACGGGCATAAAGCCTTTCGCAGTACTGCTAAAACAATACCCTATTGGCATGCCAATCTATCCAAACCAATCACATTAGGCCTACTAGGGCATTTTGCACTTTTAAGTTTCACAATTTTTGAATTTCAAGTTTTCATGTCACTATTCATTTCATTAGTCAACTAAAATGTTGACTTTTGCATAAACAATAGGTACATTGGTTTTAGTACTCCCAACATACCACATTTTGTATTCAAAACTTGTTGGTTTTGGTCACTTTCTCAAAGCTTAGGTCATTTTGGCAAAATTGCCAATTTTTGGTTTTGGTGTCACTATTCACCTCATTGGTCAACAAAAATGTTGACTTTTGGATAGAAAATAGGTGTATTGGTTTTAACACTTCAAACATACCACATTTTTCATTTAAAACTTGTTGGAAGTGGTCACCTTTACCATTTCTAGGCTTAAACCAAGGGAAACAAAATTTTCAGTTTTTGAAGCTTAATTTTACTATTCCATTAAACACTGTTACAGTGGGAATTTGAGGAAATGGTAAACATGAAAGTTGTTCCTTATTTTGTCTAGTTGAATTTCCTTTTTTGAATCACTCCATTTGGAGTTTTGTAGCTCTAGTTATGGACCAAAAACCACAGCTGGCCGGATTTCCATTCTGCAGAAATTACCATATCTACAGTAACATGAACAGTGACTGTCACTGCCATTTGGGTTAGGTTCTGGTCATAATTTGGGATAAGTTTCTTCATGAAAGTTGTTTGTCTATGTCTTAACTTGTTGCTGTAAAAATTTCAGGTCAATTGACCAAATCTACAGTGAGTTATGGCCAAATGAACAGTTACTGTTCATTTGGTCATTTTGCAGAATCAGTTGCAGGGTATCCGGATTGGGGCCAACTTTTGGTCCTCTTGCTTTGGTCTTTTGGGCATGGTCTCTTCAGCAAAAATGTGCCATTATAAGCCTAGTTTCATGTCCAATTGGCCAAACACCAATTGGACCAACACAGCCCAAGATATGGCAGTCCAAGTGGACTGAAATTTCAGCCACCATGCTGCTGTCTTTAGGCAGCCTACCATTCCACTTTGCCATGCCATTTTTCAGTCCAATTTATGGTCAACATACCTCAAATGGTCACTAATTGACCATTAGAATGTTCACTTACCACTTCATAAGCCAAAACCAAATTTCACTCTCCAAAACCCTAGTTCCCATTAGGAGTTTTCACCACAAACCTTAATTAACTACTAGTTCATTATCCTTATATTCACATACTTTAAACCTAATCTTTAGTTCACTTCAAGTCCATCAAAAATATTCAATCCTACTCCTTCCTTAAGGCAGCCGAAATCCATGGGCTACATACACTTAGCTTTTATTCATTTGGTTCACAAATTCATACTTATTTTGAGTCATTAACATAGATTAATAGAGATATAAGTGGAATTAGGCACTAACCTTTTTGAAACCAACCTTGAGCTTGTTATTCTTTAAGATTTCCCCTAGAATCATAATAATCATAATCAATTATAACTTCACTTTCCTAAATTAAATATCCAATAAAAATTCAACAGCATTTCCCCTTAAATTGGACTAAACTCCTATCATAAATCTTAAATCCACAACCACCCATTAATACCCAATCTGGCAGCTTGTGCATTCAAATTTATATATAATGATCTAACCGTCAGATAAATCCCAAATTTTAACCATATATTCAAGACATCCCTATACAATATCAGTAAAAATTTTAGCATCAAATAATCTCTATATCATGAGATATCAAAACATTCATTCAACCCTTCAAAATCTGAATTGTTGCAGAAATCAGTCTTACTCAGACAGCTCATGCAAAATAATTTATATCTCATAAACCACAAGTCTAAAATTCACCAAATTTTAACACAGCAGCCTCAACATCCCAAATATCATTTGTACCAAATTTCATAATTTTATAAGCATCCTAACTATTTATTTTTCTCAAATTTCAGTAGCCAAAATTCAGAATTCAACCTACAGACAGCCTGTGTTCAACAATATATTTCTCCAAATCCAACCGTTAAACAATCACCAAATTTTAACCATAACTTCCACACATACATACCTCAAACATATCCAAAAATCAGCCATAGATGTTGAGCCAAACTCACCTGGACGGAAGAGAAACATGTTGCCCTGCTGAACCCCTTTTTCTGCTACTATTCATCTCCTTCTCCTTCTTCCTTTCTTTCTTTCTTTTCCTTTTCTCTCTCTTTCTCTCTTATTCCAGCCCGTATGAAGAAGAAAACTGCTGGTTTCCTTTGTCTTTTATCTCATTTTAAGTCATTTTTATCTCTTTTTATTGGTTTGTCAAATGGTGATTGGAGGGGGGCTTTTAAATGACATCACCATATGTCATAATTAAGCATTTTCCTTCATTTTCTTTTCTTCTTTTCTCTACTCATTTTCAATTCAATTTTTAGCAATATTTATTCATATTTTAGATCATTATAATTATTTATTTAACTGGACAAGTCGGCCAAAAATCACCTCTGAAGGCGAAATGACCAAAATGCCCTCCGTTTGGCTTAACGGGTCAAAATTGTCTGTACCGATTGAAAAATTTTTCTAATTATTTTCTTGGCATTCTAATGCCATAGGAACCTCAATGACCCTTCTCTGGAGTCCCAAAAATTATTTTATGAAATTTTTCCCGGGTCTAGGGCTCCTAGTTGCGAGAACCGCAACTTACCTCTCGTTACCCATCACTTGGGCACCGGCTCATTTGACTTGGTTGTATTTTATTTCTAAAATTTTTCCTAAATTTTTCTTATTAATATTTGAGTTAATTATGGTTCCTCACTTTAGTTTAAATATTTTTCCAGACGTTCTAGCTGTCCGGACCGACACCGGTCAGGACGATGGAAGCGTCTTGAATTGCAACGATGAGGGTGTTCTGAGTTCCTTGATCTAAGTTGATTTTTCAGCATTTACCAACCTCTAGGTTGCTGACCTAAGAAGGTTTTAGTTTCCTAACTTTAATTTTGAAGTTCAAAATTTTAATCGTCCAAAATATGGGTTTGGATCTTTACATAATTCCTACACGGAAAATTTTTCCCTTCAATAGAAATTATGTAAAGAGGGGCAGCTGTTGACACCATATTTTGGCCGACCCCCAAAAATCAATAGATTTTGAAATCAAGCCCCAGCACCAAGTCTCCATTCGTTTCCGATCTCTATTTGCTAGTCAATCACATTTTCGATCTCTCTTCAAAAGGAATCGAACCAATACAAAGTCTCCATATCATTTAAATCCTTACCGATCTCTCAAATCAATTACCAAGTCTCTTTGCTAGTCAATCACACATCCGATCTCTCGTCAAACGAAATTGAACCAACATTAGGTCTTCATGCCATCCGATCCCCCTTTCATAAATATTGTAGATAGTTGTTCAATAAAGTTAAGGTTTTAATTCGGCTTAATGGTGCTTCCGATCTTAAGTGTTCAGATCAGGTTTCCAATTTTAATAATCTTAAGTTTCGTTCAGTGCTAGTTCTCGGTTTAGACCGATCTCATGTTTACAATGTTTTATCGATCTCTCATACATAGATTAAATAATTGCTTTCAAGTTATTCTAATATGTTCAGACAATCAGGCATTTGTGCAACTTAGATACTTTCCGATCTCAACCAGTTATTGAACAAAAAGAACTACATTTCATTTCAAATTAAAAATATATACAAGTCACTGGGCTGGAGAATCACCTCCAGCCTGTTCTACATTTTGTTCACCCCCTCTATCACCTTCAGCCTCCTCCTTGCTATCCTCTTCGTCTTGGGGAGCCAGGTCCACCATCCAGGAAAAGTCCTCTTCGGGATAACGTTTCTTGAGCTCGGCCAAAAGGTCCCCATGGGCGTTTACATAAGCACCGGCCTCCCTTGTCACTGCCTTTTCTTCTTTTGCTTTGAGTTCGTCAATGAGGCGAGCGACATCAGCGGCTCGGAGCGCTCGAACCTCTTCAAGAACATGTGCTTGCTCGGCCAGTTTATCCTCATAGAATTTCATCCACCCCTCGATTTCAGCTATGTAGTTTTGGGCGGATGAAAGTTGGGATCGGAGGGAAGCTGCTTCCTGACCCACCTTCTCGATCTCCTGCCTCATACGGTGAGCCTTCTCTCGGACAATGTGTTGATTCACCAAACTCTCCACGCTCAGGCTCATAGTCCGGGTCAGGATATCATCGAGACTGTTTGGGGTCAGCCTATCCTGATCCTTCTGAAGGCAGATGGAGGCCCCTAAGACCATAGCCAAGCCCGGATTCTCTCGAACCGTGCGGTTCTTCTCCAACGAGTGGATTAGGACCTAAGCGCCCCGGGAAAGGGTCCTTGAAGTGGTTTGAGAAGGACCCCCTTTTGCACTCGAGGCGACTGGTGGAGGTGGTGGCGGCTCTTCATGTCGAGGAGGGGACCGAACCACTTCTATTTCAGGAACCGGCGGTCCTGAGGGCCGGGATGAGCCTCCTTGCATCCCCACTGAATCGTGCCTGGGCGTCTGAGAAGCCTCGGCGCGTTTCATCTCCTGCACTTTCCGGGAGACCTCTCTCTTCCGCTTTCGGCTCTCTTTTGAAGCCTCGCCGCTCACCATGCCTGCACAGAGAAAAAGTCAGTGAGTTCGCTAAGGCCCAGAGATCAGAGATATAGAAAATACCGAAGCCGAGGTCAGAGAGCTGAAGCCCGCGTTCTTCGCCGGTAATCAGCTGCATTGTCCAATGATGCAGTTCGGCCGTCACCGCATCTAAATAAGAGAACTTCTGAGTCACCTGATCTTTCAGCTCCATTACCATTATGCCATCTTCCGTATTCAGGGTGATGCACTTCGGAAGTGAGGGGCCCAGATGCAACCAGCTATGTGGGAAACCCTCAAACCCTTCGGAATCTTGCTCCTCAGAATAAAGAAGCGATTCTTCCAATTCTTCAGTGAGGAGGGCAGATCGGTAAAAAGCCCGCAATGCGGCTTCACCTGAAAGAACCAATACTTGTTCTTTTGACGAGTTAGCCTATGTAGCTCGGCGAACATCTTTGCTGTTGGACGGAGTCCCTTAGCTCCGCAGAGGCCTCTGAAGGCTACTAGGATCCGCCATGAGTTCGGATGTACTTGGGCTATGCATACTTGGTAGAATTTCAGGACTTCCTTGAAGAAATCATCAAGAGGGAACCGCAGCCCGGCTTTTAATTGCTCTTCGTATACCATGATCATATCATTCTCTTCGAAGAAGTGATCGGTTCGGAGATCGCCATGACACCTGATAAGTTCGTATGAATCGGTCCGAAGGTTATATTCTTGGCTAAACGACTGCAGATCGATTTCTTGAAGGATTGACGGCAGCTCGTCCACGGGAAGGTTTTCTCTCCCTGAAGAATGCGTTTGCCTCGAGGGTGCCACTTGACCACGGGTTGGAACGAAGGATGTAGGAGGTTCAAGTCGCTCACTTAGTCCGACCACCTCAACTTCATCTGACGACCACGAGACGTGAACGGAAGGGGGGCTCGCCGCTCTTTGACCCTCGACGTCGCTCATTTTCAAAGAAAAGAGAAAATTTAAACTAAAAGAAAGATCAAAACCCTTACCGGAGTGTGATCGGTGTCGGAAGAACTTGAGAAAACGAGAGCATTGTGGAATCGCTCGCGGGATACTGAAAATGACATAAGGGAGCAACTGGCTGACCCATCCCCTATTTATACCCGTCTGGGCATTTAATGCTCACAGTGTCCCAAGTGGCGCATCGGTTAGCAGGATTCGCCAGCTTTTTCTGACACGTCTCACTAATATTCTGAAAACTCCATAATTAAATAAGGGGAGATCAGCTAGTTAAAGACCGACAGATTAAGGTAGATGTTTAGAATTACAGATCGACTAAGGGCTATTCAGTTAGGAATCGGATCGGATAAACACATCAGAGATCGGAAAATAACCAATGTAATAATAATAAAATGATAATTGTCAAAATAAAATTACATTTCCAAAAGGTCAGATTACATCATTTGGGCGATCTCAAGAGATCGGATTACAATTCCAAAAGGTCAGATCACATTATTTGCGCGATCTCAAGAGATCGGATTACATTAAAGGTCATATTACATCATAGGGGCGATCTTTAGAGATAGGCGGTACATCCTATCTAATAAAGACCTATGTCAAAGCCTAGTCTCGTGGCTGAATCAAAAGATGTGTTTGATCAGGAAACCAGCTATTGACATCGGATAGATGTACAGCTCAGATGGGGGGACTATGACTCTCATGAAGATAAGAGAGGTCATCGTCAATATTATCGCTCGGGACCGAGCCACTGTCAGGACACCCAATGTGGTAAGAAGCCAAATGAACTTCGAAGGGCAGTCACCAATAATAGGAGGGAAATTAGCAGTCTTTTCGCCCGAAATCGGTTCGCTGATTACATCGGTCGACCGATTCGAGGTCAACACAATCGATATTCTTGATCTGGGTCGGTAAATTAGTCCGGTTCTCTCACTTTCATCAGAGGTGGCCATAGTGATTTTCTGATCACTGGGGTCGTAAATTTTCAGTTGATAAACGAGGTGAACAACCGGAAAAAGATCAAAAGCAGCTATCATGGCTGGGATTGTCGCTGGAGCGGCTAGAACAGGAAAAGTGAGAAGGAAAGAGGAGAAAATCAAATGCGGAAGGGTTTCCTGTTGAAGGTATATATATAGAGAAGGTCTGAGCATTTATTGCTAGCAGAAAACGAAGCGGACGCCTCGGAAATCGAAGGAATAAATGCTTTGACTGAACCAGACCAGCTAAAGGAGAAGACTGGAGTGGGAGAGATCGGAAGAGGGAGCCCGGCATGAGAGATCGGAAAAAGATCGTATTAGAAAGATCGGAAGGGATGGGAGATCGGAAAGCAAAGAGAGAATAAGACAACTTCCAATAACTATCATCATAATCAGAGCCGAGGTAGTTAAAGCGTTACAGACGAGATCTCCATCGCTTGCCTCATTTGCAGAATCGCCCACATTACTGACAGGCGCCAGGACGTGTCATGGCAGTCCTATACATCTCGATCTCCACCGTTGATCTTACTTGTAAGGACAAGCCTGGAGCCCTTGGATCAAAGAAGAAGACAACAAGACCGGCGCTTTTTATTCCCAGCCCTCGGATCGCCCTTGACAAGAAATTTTGAGCCGTCAGATTAAAAAGAGAAATGACAAATATTCAGAAAAGGATCTCAATCATTCATTTTGATTCTCTTTAATTCCTAAGCATCAGATAATGTCCTTTAAAATCCAAACCTTCCATTTCCCTCAAAGAAAATCCTAACCCTTCATTGGGAACACCCGTTCCCTATAAATACCTGCATAAAAATTATTGAAGGAGGACGAAGAAAAGGGTGGTGACTATAGTAGAAAAGCTCTGAAACTTAATTCAGTTTTGCTACTCTGCTATTTTTAAGTTTTCAAAAGTAGAAAAACTTCAGAAACCAGTTTTCTAAAGTATTTTCTTTGAAGAGGTATTGAATACTGAAACTCTCCATTTTCAGTTCGTTCATTACTCTGTGATATCCTCTCTTAGTTTCAGTTATGTCTTCATTTCCACTTTCATTTTCCAAGCTCAATATTATTCAAACTCGGTTGTTGTCATTTCGGTTTGACTGCATTTTAACTTGGTGCTCTTCATTCCAAGGCGAACATTAGTCCCCAGGCTATCAGCGCATAGCTCTACTATATTTTGTGACTCCATAGTTAGTTCTATATATTTGACTCCCTGCAGGTGAGTGTCTATACTGCTGCTTTATCAAGTGCTCATTTTTATTTTATGTATTTTCTTTGTATTCATGTTTGTAATTTTTGTTAAGTTTATGTTATGTTGAAAACCCCAAGAAGGTGGTTATCCGCCGGGATTTCCCTTTTGTTCATCGGCACGTCATTTCCCTTTTTCTTAGCCTTTATTACCTTCAAACGTGGGTGTTTTGGTTCCGAGTAACGTATAGGTAGTTTGGCAAAATATTGGCAGATGTGTCTTAACACAAAAGTTTCTTCAAAATAATAAAAGTTTTGGATAATAAATCAGAGGAGAATTATGAAGTCGAACCACTAGACCAGCTCAGAAGATAACTGGGCATAGTGGGGGATCGAAGTAAAGTAGGGTCCCTGACTAGTGAACGGAAGAGATCAGATATTGCCTGTTAAAAGGTATTGGAAAGGTAATCACCTAGGAGATCGGAAAAGAAATTTAGTTTGTATCCCCTGCATAGTTGTGAGTTACTAACGGATTAATACAAGCCCTGTTCGGGCTCTCAGCGTCTTCGGATGTCAGAACCTCTAGTCTAAGGTCTTTACGACATACGATCGCAACTAAATCTCAGGAGGTCGGGGAAGAGTTCTTACTCGATCTCCACTTAAACAAAAGAGATCGGAGGAGAGTTCTTATCCGATTCTCAATCCAAAATTTTAAATATTAAAAGAGATCGGAGGAGAGTTCTTATCCGATTCTCAATCCAAAATTTTAAATATTAAAAGAGATCGGAGGAGAGTTCTTATCCGATTCTCAATCCAAATTTTAAGCAAAAGAGATTGGAGGAGAGTTCTTATCCAATTCTCAATCCAAATTTTAAATATTAAAAAAGAGATCGGAGGAGAGTTCTTATCCGATTCTCAATCCAAATTTTAAGCAAAAGAGATCAGAGAAGAGTTCTTATCCGATTCTCTAATCAAATTTTAATAAATATACACAGATCGGAGGAGAGTTCTTATTTGATTCTCAAAATCAAATTTTAATAAACACGCAAAGTAATCCCATAAACGAAAACGCAACACAACATCAATTCACTAAGGTCGTCTCATTTACTTATGTATCTGGGTAACTCGAAAACTAGTGAAAAATTAAAATTCCCTTTTGTCAAAGGGATTAACATCTTCATTCTAGCTCAACCCTCCTAGCTATCGATTTTAATTTATAAAGAGCATAATGTTAAATCTGCTTGCCCTCGTAGAGGGACGAGGCGGGGTGCCTAACACCTTCCCCGCCCGTATACGGACCCCGAACCTAGAATCTCTGTTTTCGAAGTGGTTTTATGTTAGTTTGTTTTCATAAATGGTTTCCTTTAATTTCCCTCAAAATTAAAGTGGCGACTCCTCACTCTTTCCCACTTCAGTGAGTGTTCGTCCAGGCGACCGCAAAATACCTTGCGACAATAGAGAGAAGAAATTTTCTGAAATTTAATTTTTTTAGTGTTTTGGTATGCTTTCCTTGATGATCAAACAGGAACTTATTGCATTTCATCATCTTACTTAAAGTTTTTATTCTATTTTGGTGTCTATCCCTAACCTCGTTCTTTTACTAGTTGAGAGTATTGTACACACCTTGCACTTTCTGTGTTTCTAATTTTTCTTCATATTTCTTTTCCCTTTTCTTTCTTATACACGTAGTGTGTTTCTCACGCATTTTAGTTCTTCTCATAGAGTTAGGATTAGTGTTTAGGCTAAAAGCTAGGTAAATTTGGATAACAAAGAAAAATTCATAAGATTAATATAGGCTTAAATTGGCTACAAAAGATAATTTTAACTGAGGGTGGCTTAAGGCTATAATGAGGTTATGATCAAAGAATGCCTAAATCATCTCTTAATCAAGTGTATACTAAGATTTCACCTTGATAGATTAAAGAGGACTATTTTAAGGTTGGTGAGACTTGCCTTAATGGTTTCAAGTTCCAAGAATTTTCTCTAAGCTATCAAAATTACTTTGTGATAAACTAATAACTATGAATAGGTTTAATTAGTTTTATCCCATTAAGAAGATTAAATTTCTACAAATAAACCATCTAAGTCTTTATGCTTGTTTAGTATATTTAATTTATTTAAACGAGAGAGAACAATTATTTGCCATTGGAATTTTTTTAATTATGGTTCTAGAGATAAGGATAAAGTTTAAAATTTGATGCAAATGTAAAATTAGGTGTAAAAGGTAGTATAATTACACTGAAATGCATGGAAAAAAAATTTGTGCACAAGAATGGAAAAAACAAGTAAAAGTAAAACAATAAAAAAAAAAGCAATTGAAAGTGAAGCAATAAGAAAATAAAAGAAAAGCAAAACTTTGTTATTCCTTCAAACTCATTCTTGACATTGTCCACAATGTCAACTATAGACATCTTTGCTACAGTGGCCTTACTCTTAGTATAATTTTGCCATCTTCATTCACCAAAAAGCACCAGTCTCCTACCTTTTTACATAATCCCATTGATATGACAATGATTGTGTCAATCCTTATTGTCCTTGTAATAGGATACAACCTTGCATGGCCCGGTACAAAACCAAAGTGGATGGCAATAGCAGAAATGAGCCTCCATTGACAATGTGTCCCATTGTTTAGTGGGAGATGTGTTTGAAGTGTTAGCATAGGAAGAACCGTATGTTACATCTTTTATTGTTTAGCATGCACCAAAGAAAGAATAATTCATTGGCATTTACCACCCCCAAATTATCCCCTCTTCCCATAATGGTGTGGGCTGACAAGTAGTAGAGGTATCTCAATACTGGGTTTGTGAGGCCCAAGGATTTGGATCGGCTGGGTTGGTACTCAGGGGCATTAGAGGCTATGGTCCTTTAGAATGTGACTCGTTATAAACTATCCTATTTACGAAGATTTCTTGGAATCTATCCCTATCAAACCCAAAAATGGCGTTGAACTCATCTATGTTCATTGCCTAATCTTACCCCATCAGTCCAAACTCTATTTGTCCCCTTTCTTCTCTATTTCTCAGCCAAAGGGTGGTCTTGAAACTCCCTAGAAACTCTAATGTAAGGTCTCTATAGGTTGGGAATTAGAGTGTGATAAACTTAGTCCACCCAATGTTGTCCAAATATTGATTTACTTGTGCCCTTAACCGTAATTAGTCTAATGACTCTTCATCAAGATACTTGGTGGAGATTGCCTTTCTCTTGGAAAGGTGAATGTATGAAACTTTATTGGTAGCATCACAAAATGGCCATGCCAATGTTAAATCTTACTCTTACGGTGGTTATTGTTTGGCGACCATGGGTTAGGTTTGGGGAGCGACTTCCTCTCTTTGTGAATGGCAAGTTCTTTATCTTTTTAGGGGAGAAGGAGTTGGTTCCCTTGCCTTTGATGATGATGCATGGTCTACTGCTCTTTTGGTGGGTGCCATTATTGAGGAAAAAGTGATTTATAGGGTGATGTTTTAGAGGGATTTAAGTAAGGGAAGGAGAGATTGAGTGTTCTTAAGAGAGAAGAGTTATGTTTTTGGGAGAAAAGAAATGCATTTTGGTGTTTAAATAGGGGTTAGGTCATTTGGATAAGGGTGGAAGTGTTTCATGCGAAAAGGTATTTCAAAATTATAACCTACATAAAATTACATGGTGGGGTCGTGCAGTAGTGCAAAGGTCACCCCGTGTAATACTTTACTCGAAATCAACTTCCATTATTTAATTGCTTTATAAGTTACGCGAGTAAACTCCGCCTAAGTAGTTTGCGCTTAGCCGGTCCCAAGCTCGGATAAAGGAGGAGGGTTGCGGTAGGTGACAACCAGTGTAAAAATTTTGTCACATCTTATGATATGGATTCAAATGATATAAACGTTGGGGCGTCCTCTACTAACGACGTGCTACATCAGAGCCCGGGTGTAGTGAGAAATATGCAAGGGTGTAGGGCGTTCACCGAAAGCGACGTGCCAAGCCGGCGCCCGGGTGTGGTGTTAAGTGAGCAAGGGTTCCCACATCATGGACAGGTGTGGGTAAAGAAGTTAGTCCATAGAATAGATAGTAGAACAGATAGTGGAACAGAACACAAGATAGACATAGAAAACAATAGAAGATATCATAAAGGGAGACCAATTAAGAAGGAACAGGATAGGAGGAGGATTAGGGTTGGCACTTGGAATGTTGGATCACTTACAAGAAAATTAAAGGAGCTTGTGGATACCTTGGAAAGGAGAAGGGTGAATATTGCTTGCATTCAAGAGACTAAATGGGTAGGAGAGAAAAGCAAAGAAGTGGGTAATTCAGGATACAAACTATGGATTACCAGAAAGGAGAGAAATAAGAACGGAGTGGGCATAATCATAGACAGGACATTGAAAGTAGCTGTAATAGCTATGAAAAGAGTAGGAGATAGAATTATACTAGTAAAGCTAGTACTAGAAGGAAAAACAATAAATGTAGTTAGTGTTTATGCCCCACAAATAGGACTAGATAGTGAGAGTAAACAAAGGTTTTGGAAAGATATGGATGATTTAATGCAAAGCATACCAAATGAAGAGAATATTTTCATTGGTAGAGATTTGAATGGACATGTAGGAAGTGATAGGCAAGGCTATGAGAATGTTCATGGAGGTTTTGGTTTTGGCAGTCGAAATGAGGAGGGAAAAAGCATCCTGGATTTTGCTATGGCATACGACCTAATACTAGCAAATACCTACTTTATAAAAAGAGAGTCACATTTAGTGACTTTCAAAAGTGGGCAACATAGAAGTCAAATCGACTTCCTCTTAACCAGGAAGACAAATAGAGCTCTATGCAAGGATTGCAAGGTCATTTCAGGAGAGGCTTTAACAAGTCAACATCGGTTAGTGGTCTTGGATGTCAAGTTTAGGAACAATTCAAGTAAGGTCAGAAGAAATAGTTTAGCTCGAACAAAGTGGTGGGAGTTCAAAGGAGTAAAGCAAGTGAAGTTCAAAAATGAGCTTCTCGAGTCTAAAGCATGGAAGCTGAATATGGAGGTCAATGATATGTGGATACAGATGGCATCAAAAATTAGAGAAGTAGCTAGAAAAGTACTTGGAGAGTCTAAAGGACATGGACCACCCTCAAAAGAGAGATGGTGGTGGAATGAGGAAGTACAAAAGGCAATAAAGAGAAAAAGAGAATGGTATAAGAAATTACTTAAATGTGATAATAATGAGGCATATGACAGTACAAGATAGCAAAGAAAGAGGCAAAAAAGACAGTTAGTCAAGCAAGAGCACAGGCCTTTGAAAAGTTATATGAGAAACTTAGAACTAAAGAAGGGGAGAAAGATATTTATAGATTAGAAGGAGGAGAGAAAGGAAATGTCAAGATCTCAATCAAGTTAGGTGCATTAAGGATAAAGAAGGAAAAGTGTTGGTGAAAGATGAGGACATTAAAGAAAGATGGAGAAATTATTTTAATGATCTCTTTAATAATAGTTAAAATGGTAATAGCATGAATATAGACTATAGAACGATAGAAAAGAATGTGAATTATACTAGAAGGATTAGATCTTTAGAAGTAAAGGAAGCACTTAAGAGAATGAAAGTGGGTAAAGCCTGTGGACCCGATGGAATACCAATTGAAGTGTGGAAGTGTTTGGGAGATATGGGAGTGACATGGTTAACTAAATTATTTAATAAGATTCTAAACTCAAAGAAAATGCCTGATAAATGGAGAAGGAGTATTTTAGTACCTATTTTTAAAAATAACGGAGACATACAGAGTTGCTCGAACTATAGGGAAATTAAACTCATGAGCCATACTATGAAGTTATGGGAGAGAGTTGTAGAGCATCGACTGCGTCGTGATACTTCTATCTCTCTCAATCAATTTGGCTTCATGCCCGGTCGTTCAACTATGGAAGCGATCTTTCTCATTAGAAGCTTGATGGAGAAATATAGAGATGTGAAGAAAGATCTACATATGGTTTTTATTGATTTGGAGAAGGCTTATGATAGTTTTCCAAGAAATGTTCTATGGAGTGTGTTAGAACAAAAGAGGGTATATATTAGGTACATACAAGTGTTGAAAGATATGTATAAAGGAGCAACTGCTATTGTGCACACAGTGGGAGGGTACACAAGAGATTTTCCGATCTCAATTGGATTACACCAAGGATCAGCTATAAGCCCTTACCTTTTTACATTAGTTTTATATGAATTGATGAAACATATACAAGAGAGTATTCCTTGGTGCATGATGTTTGCGGATGATATTGTTCTGATAGATGAGACACGAGAAGGAGTCAATAGAAAGCTAGAGCTTTGGAGAAGTACTCTAGAGTCAAAGGGCTTTAAGTTAAGTAGAACGAAGATAGAATACATGCATTGCAAGTTCAGTGAAGGCCAAACTGGTGATAGGGAAGGAGTTAGTTTAGATGTAGTGGTACTGTCCCAAAGTAATCACTTTAAATATCTCGGTTCAGTACTTCAAGTAGATGGGGGATGTGAGGAGGATGTTAGTCATAGGATTAAAGCCGAATGGTTGAAGTGGAGACGTGCCACGGGAATTTTATGTGATCGCAAGATTCCCAATAAGTTGAAAGGGAAATTTTACCGTACAGCCATACTACCGGCTATGTTATATGGTAGTGAGTGTTGGGCATTGAAAGAGTCGTATGCGTCTAAGATAAGAGTTGCAGAGATGAGAATGTTAAGGTGGATGAGTGGCCATACTAGACTAGATAAAGTCTGTAATGAGAGTATTAGAGAAAAGGTAGGAGTGGTACCAATTGAGGATAAGTTGAGAGAAGGGAGATTGAGGTGGTTTGGTCATGTGAAGCGTAGACATACGGAGGCTCCAGTTAGACAAGTAGAGCACATTAGGTTAGAGGATAGAAAGAAAAAAAGGGGTAGACCTAAATTGACTTGGAGGAGAGTAGTATAACATGACTTAGAAGCATTACAAATTTCTGAGGATTTAACCCAAAATCGTTTAGAGTGGAGAAAGTGAATCCATATAGCCGACCCCAAATTTTTGGGATAAAGGCTTAGTTGAGTTGAGTTGAGTTTTATAAGTTACGCGAGTAGTGCAATATTGCACAATTCACCCCATGTAACGTTCTATAGCCACTTTTAAATTTATCTAATTTGATTTGGTTGCACGAGCCATGCAATCTTGCACAAGTCACCCCATGTAACTTGCTGTAGCTACTTTTCTCAGGGACTTAGGGTTCTTCTTACTACACAGCTCGTGTAGTGTTACATAGGGTACCTCGAGTAACCTACTATTATCAATCTTTTTGCTTTTTAGGTGATTCCTCATTACCTTTCTCAAGAAAATTCATTATTTTAGTAATTAAAATGCACAATGGTACCCTTTTTTGACTCTATTCTTATTTTGATGTGCATCCTAGGAAAAAAATACTTGTTAATTTTACATGTGATGCACAATTAATGGACAGGACAACACAAAAAGATACATATATCAAGAAAAGTTAAGGGAGCATCCCTATTTGGAATTTACTACCCTTGTGTGGTTTTGCTTGATTGTTCATTCCTTTTTTGCTTTTTCTTGCATCATGCCTTTTAACCTAAAATATTTCGAGCTTAGAATTCGAATAGTATAGCAAAGTGAAATTTAAAGTAAAATTTTCAAAATTAGAAAAAGAAAACTTGGGTTATTTCCCAATGAGCGCTTGTTTATAGTCTTTTGCTTGACCGTACCATTTAATTATTATAGAGTAGGTGGATTAGCAAAGGGGTGTGTTGCTCCTTTCTCAATAGGTTCCGCAGAGATGTGTGGCTTTAAGCATTGACTATTGACCTTGTATGCTCCTGATGATTAACTCTATACTTATACCGCGCTATGAGGAAATACTTATAAGACTTTGAAGGATTCGGACCATTTAGATCTTGAAGCAGAAGGAAAAGGTTTTATTTCTACCTGGGGTGCTTGTTCCTTACTAGTTGGAGCTGACATGGTTGGAGTTTGTTTCAACTCCTCCACTTATAGTACTTGGGCTAGTGATAGTGATAGGCTAACTTCCAGTAGTTGTGCACAGGTTACTATCTCTTTGTTTTCATCTTCAATGGTATTACTATGCACAATACAGGCTTTCAGAGGATCTTTTAGATATTTCTTTCTGAAGTCCTTTTTTACTAGCTCATCGATAATGTCTACCCTTAAGCATTCATCCATGTTTAGCTTTTATTTCATAGCTTAAAATAGGTTGCATTCTACTTTCTCTTCTCTTACTTTGAGAGTCAACTACCCATTTTTAACATTAATGATGGCTCCTACAATTGCTAAGAAGGGTCTTCCCATGATTATAGGAATTTGGACATCTTCTTCCATTTCTAAATCGACGAAGTCAATAGGTATGAAGAATTTGCCAACCTTTATTGGAATGTTTTCCAGAATTCAAATCGAATACTTGACATATCTATTTGCCAATTGCAAAGAGATAGTAGTTGGCTTCAGTGCTCCAACATTTAGCTTCTGATAGATAAATAAGGGCATAAGACTAACACTTGCTCCCATATCACAAGGGCTTTATCGATCTTCATACTGCCTATAAGACAAGGTATGGAGAAACTTTCAAGATCTTTTAGCTTCTGGGCATCTTTGGTACAATATTGCACTATATTCTTTAGTTAGAGCCACTGTCTCATAGTCATCTAATTATCTTTTATTAGAAAGTATCTCCTTCAACAACTTAGCATAGGATGGCATTTGAGATAGGGCTTTTGTGAGAGAGATGTTGACATAGAGTTTCTGCAAAACCTTTAAAAAATTTCTAAATTGCTTATCCAATTTATCTTTTCGGAATCTTTAAGGAAAAGGTAATGGTGGTTGATAGGGCGTTGATCTTTCCTTCTTCTCTATTTTCTTTTCCTCTTACTTCTCTGTACCCTTGTCGATATGTGCTTTTTTCTTCTTTGCTTAAGCTTCATTCTCACCACAAGTTTTATCATATTGTTCTTGTTTGTCTATTGGTTTTTGGTTTTCCAACATCTTGTGGCTCCTCAGAATAATGACCTTACTTTGCTCCTTTGGATTAATCTCAGGTTGACTAGGTAGTTTACTAATAGCTTTGCTTGAAGAACTAGCTTGCTGAGCAATTTGATTTTGAGTATTTTGTTATGTGTGGCCAATTGGTCCATTCTGGAACAAAGCTACTTGATCATCTCACTTTGTTGTTTTTATGCTACTATAAAGCTTTCTATCATGGATTCCATATTCATCTTCAGTTCAGGCTATTATGGTTGAGGAGGTTACAACGGTGGAGGCTAGTTTTGATTTTGTTTTGAAAGCATTATGGTGTTGGTTTGTATTCTTATTATCTATTGATTGGTTGATTTTATAGGTTTTGTTGGTTGGACCATGAGAAATTTGGCTGGTTCTCCATCCAAGATTATAAGTTTTTGAGTAATGATTTCCGTTCACTCTCTGGTTGAAGTTCCTATTGTTATTCATATAGTTCACCTGTTATGTAGAGGGCTCATTATAATTGTTGCATTCTAAGGTTTTGTGTCCTCCGCCACAGTGGTCACAGAATTGATTATCAGCTCTTATTGCATTGGCTTACATTCTGTCAAGCCTCTTTGACAATTGGTCAAATTAAGCATTGATCATACTGAGTGCATCCAGTTTTAGTACTCCAGTCGTGCTCCTTATGTCTCTTCTTTCATTCAACCATTCAAAATTGTGGTTGGCAACTCTCTTCAAAGGCTCAAAAGCTTTGGTAATGGTATTTTCCAATAGGTGTCCACCAGCTGCTGATCAATCTATAGTGCTCTTTGTTGATGGTAGTAAACTATTATAGAAGTTTTGGATAAGGAGCCAATCCTAAATTCCATGGTGTGAGTGCTCCTTCTGAAGATCTTTATAACTTTTCCATGCATCATAGAGAGATTTATTACCTTTTTGTCTAAAGGTGTCAGCTCTTAGTTTAGCAGTCTTCCCAGGTGGAAAGTATCTTACTAAAAAAGTTTATGACAAATTAGCCCAGTTGGTGAATGATCCTACAAGTTGAGATAATAGTCACTTTCTTGCTTTATCCCCAAGAGAGAATAGGAATGCTCTTAATCGAATGGCATCTTCAGAAACACTAATCATCTTGAATGTATCGCAGAGAGTAAGAAAACATAGGAGACGATAGTATGGATCCTCCGTTGGTGATCCTCCAAATTGAGTCTGTTGAATCATCTAGAGCCATGTTAGTTTCAATTCAAAATTATTGGCATCAATTGTTGGTCTGGTTACACTCTGTTGGAATCCTCAAATAGTTAGGGCTCCATAGTCTCAGAGGTTTTGGATGATTGTCCACCATAGTTGAAGTTTCAGCTTCCTATTACTTCTTCCTCCTTTTGATAGCTTTATGAGTTTTGTCTATTTTTTTATCTAATTCAAACAGTTCTTCTTCTGGTTTAGTTTTGGCCATAAACTAAACAGAGAAGATCCTAAAAAATAGTTAAAATAATAAAATAAGAAAAACTAATAAAAACTAGGTAAAATAAAATGTTTAAATTAATTATATTGCCTATTGCCTAATATCAAACATAAAGATTTCCTAGCAACGGCGTCAAAAACTTATTGTGCAGAATCCCGCAAGTGCATGAATCATAACAAGTAATAAAGTAGTGAGTAAAGTATCGCTCTCATGAGGAATTTAGTTTGAGTACCAAACTACACAATAATTATAATTATTTAGACTACCAAAATCAAAAGAAAAATTATAACTAAACTGATTATGGCTAAAGAGTGAATAAAAGCAAGTTAACTAAACTAAGAATATCAAATAATTAAGGCACTCAAGTTGTTTTTAATCGAATTAAATCCTACTTTCATGACAATTAAATTAATTAAAACCCTTTAAGATCTTTGACTAATTACAAACTCCACATAGAATCTCAGCCTATCTCTAGGTCAAAATCCTAAGTTCAAAATCTTGATTATCCAATATTAATCTTTATCTTTTAGTCCTTCAATTAATATCTAGAATCACTACTACATGAAGCTCAACACATAGCATGTATTAAGAACACAAGAAATTGAATCAAAGAATGAAATCCCAAAATTATAAAACAAAATCAAATAAAATCCATAATTAAATTGAAAGTATTATATCCCTAATTCCATAATAAAGAAGACAACTCACTCATGGTGAGTTCTGCAATCAAACTTAAAATAATAAAATATGAAAAACACATAAAAAAAAAAGAACAAAAAAACCCAAAATGAAGATTTTGCAGCATTGAACTTTTGGAACTTCAGCTGAGAATCTCTTTCAGAAATCTTGTTAATGATCTCTCCGAAATGGAATTGCTATACGACTTGTTTTTGACTTTTTGTAATTATATCTCGTATAAATAAAGTCATTTCAGATTCTTAGAGGCCTTAGAAGTCTTTCCAAGTTGAGCAGATAGGAGGAAAAGTCAAATTGAGAGTCTCTGCTGGTGTATATTACACGACCCATGTAGCAATACATAGGGCAAGGCTGTGTAACTCTCTGGCCATTTGAAACTTATATCTTATGAAGGAACAGAACATTACACAGGGTAAGGATTATTGTATGGATCTTGGTACACGGCCCGTATACTGGCTCTCCCCCTTAGCTATGCTGCACAGGTCCTTCTTCAGCATTGCATGGCCTGTGTAGTTCTTCTAGCATTCTAATTTGAACTTTTTGACTTCTAAACTCTTCTAACTTGTTTTAGGCCTTAGGATTGCATCAAATTACCTGATATTATGCAAAATTCAAGAAATTAAGCAGTTTTAACTTAAAATCCTAAAGCATAATGAAACTAACTAAGAATCTTACAATTAACTAACAAGATATAGATGAAATGCAATAAATACCACCTTTAAATACCTATATAATACAAGTGCATCAGTTAGTATTGTGGTTCCAGGAATCATGGTAATTATAATAATCTCTCCCCTTTATCTTTTCATTAGTTGGAAGTTTATGGTTAGGAGGGAGGTTAATGAACTTCTTCTTCAGCAAAAAGTCAAATATTTCCTCTGTTTTGCTGGTGTCAAAAGCATATTGAAGGAGTATATTTGAAGTAGATTATATCTTCCTCTGTGGAGCTGTCATGTTTGGGACACCTAAAGCAAGACACACAAAGGCACAAGTAGTTACCAAGTCAGTTACAAAAAGTTCATGATTATTTACCTCCTGGTAGTAGGTTCCCATAGATGTTCTCTTTCGGTGTGACTCTTCCATTAGTAGCTCCTCATACTTAGACTCCATCTCTGGTAAGAACACTTTGCACTTATTCCTCATCTTTTTGAATCGAGCAATGAAAGCATCAATTGATTTTCCACCCCTCTGTTTCATCCTTGACAGTTCAGTAATACACACTTCTAGCTCAACTCTAAAGAACTGAGTATGAAATAGCCTCTTCATTTTTTGCCAGGAATACATAGAATTTCTAGGAAGGGTAGAGTACTAAGTAAAGCAGTACCAGTAAGAGAGTTTGGAAATAACCTTAGCTTGTACCCGATAAATTTCCCATAGTTTTCTAGTTCACCGTACTGAATTGTGAACCTTACTATGTGTTTTAGAGTTGACTGTCCATCTTCTTCTAAAAAAACATTAAAGTCAAGAATGCGGTACCATCTCGAATATAGGTTCTCCCTGTCAATAATGTATGTGTATGGTTTATGGAACTCTAGTAAGCCAATTTGTCTAAGGCTATACCCATACAACTCCTATACAGCATCTCTAACAGCATCCATGGTTACATGGGGCACAGTTGGAATGATAGGTACCTGGACTACAGGTGTTGGTACCAATGTTAAGGGAAGTTGTGCCAGTAGCAAGGAATACCGGTCACCCCATAGGGGAGAAGAACAAGTGCTAGTAAACCAAGAACACCAGTTCAACTCAGCTAATTCTACACAAGTTGTCAGTAACACAGACCCGATTCCTTACCCTAGTGTTTATGATGCAGAGGTAGTTTCATGTCCTCAGGTGATACTAGCTCCTTAGTACGTGCATATGCCCTAGGTAACCTTTAACTCCTTTGGCTCAGGGGGCAACAACTTTAGAGGAACTACAGTGTCTACTATGCAGATACCTCAACCAGTACTAATACCTTTGCCATAGCCCTGAGGAGTTCGAGATTGAACCTATCTCCCTAGCTCCTTAGCACCTCTGGCTATTGTGTCAAATTCCTCTAGCCTAGAAACCTGGCCATCAGAAGGCACAAAAATAGGCAAATTAAATTTTTCATCCATCGACTAAATTAGTAAAATAATATTCTCCATATAGCATCAATTTTATCAAAAGCTATATCCATCTACCTTCTTATATCTTTCTCCAAGACATCAGCGATGGTTGCTGCAAGGTTTCTTTCATCAACAACAATAGAAATTGAACTACCTTGCTCCTAGTTTAGAGTATTAGTCAAAGTATGTACAGTTTCTAAAACATCTAGATTCTGTATTTCTTCTTCATGAGTAGCTAGTCCCTTCTCAAATTATTCCACCATGAGAGGAACTTGAAGGTTTGGGCCAACAGTTGTAGGACTCCTCTCCATGTCTTGAGACTTGTTGGTTTCTTTGCAAAGCACGCTTCTGGCTTTTGGTGGCATGATGCTTTCTACAAAAAACAAGAATAGTATTATCGAACTATGAAAATGCATAGAACTGAGATCTTGGTCCCACTAGGCATGCCAAAAATTATTTCCTTTGGAAAACAATCTCGACTATCTCACAGCTTATGGTTTGTGGGTGTGCCAAATACTGATTATATTTCTTAATTTGCGCTCTGACTTCTAAACTAAATGACTATAAACTAAGTTTACTGTATACAGCTTCGTCAATTTCACAAGTAATCGAAAGTAAGTAAACTAAAATTGAATGTTTTGATTGATTGATTGCAAAGAAAATACAAGGCTTAAAATTAAATACAAAAGCTTAGAAAAAAAAAAGATAGATAAGAATCAAAATAAAAGACTGTTGGAGTCTAATTTGTGTTGTTTGATTGAGTTGTTGGGAATCGCTACTCATCCGACATTCATAGTTCTCCTTGCAAGTACTTGAAAGATTCTGGAATACCCACTTTTACGTTTTGCAGTTGTTAACAATTACCAGTCCACTCCCCTATAACTCTTTGGAATTGCTGCTAACCTCCTTTATCTTAGCTAACCACTAAATAACTCTCAAGATATTTATCTAATAATTATCTTAGACCATAAATTAATTAAATTAATAAAATAAAATTAATTAAATTAATTTTACAAATAAAATTAATTTAATTAATTTTTAGGCCTAAAAATAAATAAATAATTAATTAATTATTTTGATATAAACACTTTTTTTTTGTTTATTTAAAACTTCAATTAATTCTTAGATTTTATGTCACAAATCAATTCAATTTAAAATTGAAATATAATGATAATAGAACATAAATTATTATGATCAAAGCAAAACATATATTAGTATTTAATTTGTTAAATTTATCTTTATAATTAATTAGTTATATATATATACATATATTAGTTGCATATTTTCTTTTTTAGTAAGAATTTTCATATATAATTTTTTTTTTTGTTTCAATGAGAGAATATGTTAATGTTTATAAATAAAATTTTTAAAAATTATGAATTATAAAAATAAAAATAAAATAAATAATGTAAATCAATGAAAGATAAATATTAGTTTTTTTGTGCTAGATAAATATTAGTTTTAAGAACTAGCTAAATGTACAACTTTGATTTATTGAAAAAGTACAACTTTGAAAGAATTTTTATTTAATTTTGATTAAAGGTGAATATTAAAAAAATTATTAATGATAACTAAATCTAAAACTAATTATTTTATCCCATATTTAACTATATTATTGCAATTATTTATAATTATGATTTCTTAAACATTTTTATTATAAATTAAATTAGCATTATACTACCTATAAAGTATTATCTACTTTATTACTAAATGAGGAATATTAATATTAATATTAGCATATTATATATATATATATATATATATATATATATATATATATATATACATATATATATTACGACTATTAATGTTTTTCTACTTTTATTATCTTTAGCATTGAAGGTTTGAGTGTTCATAATTTTTATATTTTGAATTGAATATAGTCATGTAATTTGATATTATAGTAACAGTAAAAGATTAAATTTAATTGATTATTAAAAATTAATATATATTATAATAATATTACAAAATATACAAAAATTTATATATAAAATTTAATTACAAATACATATATTGGAATAATAATGAGGCAGATCGGGGGCAGGGAATGCTCCTCTTGTTCTTTTTATTTTTTTCATTTTAATTTGTTAGCCTATAATATCAATTTATTTATTAAGAAAATAAATTGTAAGTTAGAACAATAAGTTTTAAATATAATATATATATATATATATATATATATATATATATATATATATATATATAGTTAAAATTATAATATTTAAATAATAAATACATTAAAATAAATTATTAATAATATATTATTATACGGGAAAAACTATAGAATTGGAGTCAAGAGACTTTCACATTCATTTTTTATTCTCATCTTGGTACTGGTTGAGGCATCTGCACAGTAGACACTGTAGTTCCTCTAAAGTTGTTGCCCCCTGAGCCAAAGTAGTTAAAAGTCACCTAGGGCGTATGCATGTACTGAGGAGTTAGTATCACCTGAGGACTTGCAACTACCTCTGCATCATAAACACTAAGGTAAATAATCGGGTCAGTGTTACTGACAACTTGGGTAGAATCAGCTAAGTTGAACTGGTGTTCTTGGTTTACTAGCACTTGTTTTTCTCTCTTATGGGGTGACCAGTATTCCTTGCTACTGGCACAACTTTCCTTAACACTGCCCTGAGGAGTTCAAAATTGAACCTATCTCCCCAGCTCCTTAGCACCTCTGGCTACTGTGTCAAATTCCTCTGGCCTAGAAACATGGCCATCAGAAGGCACAAGAATAGACAAATTAAAATTTTCATTTATCGACTAAATCAGTAAAACAATATTCTCCATATAGCATCAATTTTATCAAAAGCTATATCCATCTACCTTCTTATATTTTTCCCCAAGACATCAGCGATGGTTGCTGCAAGGTTTCTTTCATCAACAACAATAGAAATTGAACTACCTTGCTCCTGGTTTAGAGCATTAGTCAAAGTATGTACAGTTTTTAAAACATCTAGATTTTGCATTTATTCTCCATAAGTAGCTAGTCCCTTCTCAAATTATTCCACCATGAGAGGAACTTGAAGGTTTGGGCCAACAGTTGTAGGACTCCTCTCCATGTCTTGAGACCTGTTGGTTTCTTTGCAAAGCACGCTTCTGGCTTTTGGTGGCATGATGTTGCCTACAAAAAACAAGAATAGTATTATCGAACAATGAAAATGCATAGAACTGAGATCTTGGTCCCGCTAGGCATATCAAAAATTATTTCTTTTGGAAAACAATCTCGGTTATCTCACAGCTTATGGTTTGTGGGCGTGCCAAATACTGAGTATATTTCTTAATTTGCGCTCTAACTTTTAAACTAAATGACTATGGGAACTAAGTTTAATGTACACAGCATCGTCAATTTCACAAGTAATCGAAAGTAAATAAATAGAAATTCAATATTTTAATTGATTGATTGCAAAGAAAATACAAGGCTTGAAATTAAATACAAAAAAATAAAAGATAGATAAAAATAAAAATAAAAGACTGTTGGAGTCTAATTTGTGTTGTTTGATTGAGTTGTTGAGAATCGCTGCTCATTCGACATTCATAGTTTTCGTTGCAGGTACCTGAAAGATTCTAGAATACCCACATTTACGTTTTGCAGTTGTTAACAATTATCAGTCCACTCCCTTATAACTCTTTGGAATTGCTGCTAACCTCCTTTATCTTAGCTAACCACCAGATAACTCTCAAGATATTTATCTAATAATTATCTTAGACCATAAATTAATCAAATTAATAAAATAAAATTAATTTAATTAATTTTACAAATAAAATTAATTTAATTAATTTTTAGGCCTAAAAATAATTAATAAATAAATTAATTATTTTGATATTAACACTTTTTTTTGTTTATTTAAAACTTCAATTAATTCTTAAATTTTATGTCACAAATCAATTCAGTTTAAAATTGAAATATAATGATAATACAGCATAAATTATTATGATCAAAGCAAAACATTTATTAGTATTTAATTTGTTAAATTTATCTTTATAATTAATTAGTTAGATATATATATATATATATATATATATATATATATATATATATATATATATATATATATATATATATATATATATATATATATATATATATATTAGTTGCATATTTTCTTTTTTAGTAAGAATTTTCATATATAATTTTTTTTTTGTTTCAATGAGAGAATATGTTAATATTTATAAATAAAATTTTTAAAAATTATGAATTATAAAAATAAAAATAAAATAAATAATGTAAATCAATGAAAGATAAATATTAGTTTTTTTGGGCTAAATAAATATTAGTTTTAAGAACTAGCTAAATGTACAACTTTGATTTATTAAAAAAGTACAACTTTGAAAGGATTTTTATTTAATTTTGATTAAAGGTGAATATTAAAAAAATTATTAATGATAACTAAATCTAAAACTAATTATTTTATCCCATATTTAACTATATTATTGCAATTATTTATAATTATGATTTCTTAAACATTTTTATTATAAATTAAATTGGCATTATACTACCTATAAAGTATTATCTACTTTATTACTAAATGAGGAATATTAATATTAATATTAGCATATTTATATATATTAGGATTATTAATGTTTTTCTACTTTTATTTTCTTTAGCATTGAAGGTTTGAGTGTTCATAATTTTTATATTTTGAATTGAATATAGTCATGTAATTTGATATTGTAGTAACAGTAAAAGATTAAATTTAATTGATTATTAAAAATTAATATATTATAATAATATTATAAAATATACAAAAATTTATATATAAAAATTAATTACAAATACATATATTGGAATAATAATGAGGCAGATTGGGGGCAGGCAATGCTCCTCTTGTTCTTGCCACCTCCTCTTGTTCTTTTTATTTTTTTCATTTTAATTTGTTAACCTATAATATCAATTTATTTATTAAGAAAATAAATTGTAAGTTAGAAAAATAAGTTTTAAATATAATATATATATATAGTTAAAATTATAATATTTAAATAATAAATACATTAAAATAAATTATTAATAATATATTATTATACGGGAAAAACTATAGAATTGGAGTCGAGGAGACTTTCACCTTCATTTTTTATTCTCATCTTGTACAATATTAAGATCGAAGCAAGATAAAAAAAAAAAAAAATTAATTGAGTGCAAAATGAATTAGATGGAATTAGATTCAAAAATAATTGCTAAACAAGTACAAATAAAAAAAAAAATAGTATATCGTAAAAATCCTTGTTGCCGCGGATCACTGATAATTTTCTAAGTCACGTACATGGACCAGTAGAGTGGCTATTAATAAGGTATATCTGCAATTAATGCATAATCTAATGCATAAATTATATTATCCTTTTTCTTTGGTAATAAATCTTCCACATTTTATTTCCTTGTCTTGCAGAGGGATGAATTTTGCTTATTGTCCATACAGTTCTCTAATTAAAAATTGACACTTTATTATATCTCTTATTTTAGGTGGATTCTATAATAATGATTCTATGATTTTATTGACTGGGTAAACACTCAACCAATAGAAATGGGACTTACCATAATTTTCCATCAAAATGACAATCGTTGATTAATTTAGATGCATACAATGGATGTAGACAAGAATTACACCTGCGTCATACCTATTTGGCTACTTATAGTAACCATTCAAATTAGATGAAAAACTCTTTGTTTATTTCTAGAAGATTAAAATAATATCGAATCTGTGGACCGGAGAAACAACTTAAATGCTGCTGCTTCATCCATGCCTCCTTTTACAATTGAGATAAAAGACAGCCCCCACAAACACACTTACTCTTATTCTTCATCGCTAGCCATGATTACAGGTAAGAACATTTACGATGTTCTCGCTGCGCTTGTTCCTCTATATGTTGCTATGATACTAGCCTATGGCTCAGTCCGATGGTGGAAAATCTTCACCCCTGATCAATGCTCTGGTATTAACCGTTTTGTGGCAGTTTTTGCGGTTCCTTTACTCTCCTTCCATTTCATCTCTTCCAACAACCCTTATGCCATGAACTATAGCTTCATCGCTGCCGATTCTCTCCAAAAAGTAGTCATTCTTGTGGCTCTCTTTCTCTGGCAAGCTTTCAGCAAACGTGGCAGCCTTGAGTGGATGATCACCCTCTTCTCTCTCTCTACCCTTCCCAACACTCTGGTCATGGGAATCCCTCTTTTGAAAGCCATGTATGGGGATTTCTCGGGAAGTCTTATGGTTCAAATTGTGGTTTTGCAAAGTGTAATTTGGTATACTCTTATGCTCTTCATGTTCGAATATAGAGGAGCCAAGTTATTCATTTCCGACCAATTCCCTGAGACAGCAGGTTCCATTACCTCCTTCAGGGTTGATTCTGATGTCGTTTCGCTAAATGGTCGAGAACCATTACAAACAGAAACTGAGATCGGCGAAGATGGTAAGCTCCATGTGGTTGTTAGAAGATCTAGCACCTCGTCTATGATGTCTTCCTTTAACAAGTCACACGGACTAAACTCATTAACATCCATGAACCCGAGAGCTTCGAATCTTACGGGAGTAGAGATCTATTCAGTGCAATCTTCCAGAGAGCCAACACCAAGGGCTTCAAGTTTTAACCAGACACAATTTCATACCATGTTTGCTAGCAAGGCCGCAAGTCCTAAGCATGGGTACACAAATAGTTTCCTGGGAGCTATTAGTGATGTTTACTCTTTGCAATCTTCGAAAGGAGCTACGCCTAGAACATCAAATTTTGATGAGGACATGTTGAAGATCGGGAAGAAAAGAGGTGGGAGAACTATGAGTGGTGAGTTGTTTAATGTTTACCGGCCTCCCGATTCCATGTTTTCAGGCTCTACTAGTGGTGGTCCTAGAAAGAAAGAAAGTGGTGCAATACCTAACAAGGAGCTCCACATGTTCGTCTGGAGCTCAAGTGTCTCACCGGTTTTTGAAGGTAATCTGAAACACGCAGTTAATAAAGCTGCATCCACTGACTTTGAGGGCATCGACTCTTCTAAAGTCAGTCTTCAACATGTAACTGGTGCTTCAAGAGGTGAGCAAAAGCCCATCTGCCCACAAAATTTATCATTTTTCTTTGGTCTCACTCTCGCATATATATTAATTCTCGTGTTGTGTTAAATTTGATATCCAGCCCTGCACGACTTGAATGAAAATATGAGTACCGCTGGGAAAATGAATGGAGAAAAGGAGCTTGACATAGAGGATGGACAAAAGTTTACAGCAACCGGGTCCCCCTTCAATTGCCAAAAGAAGATGGATATGGAAGGAGATGGATCAAGAAAGCACCAGATGCCCCCTGCAAGTGTTATGACTAGGCTCATACTAATCATGGTCTGGAGGAAGCTGATAAGAAACCCTAACACATATTCAAGCCTGTTAGGATTAGCATGGTCTCTCATATCTTTCAGGTAATTATTAATTAATGCACTAATATATGAACCCTAGCAATTAAACCAGTGAATCGACTAAATATCCTTCAAATTAAATTGGATGAAATTTGTTGCCGGCAGATGGGGCATCCAAATGCCGTCAATTGTAAAAGGGTCCATATCAATATTATCAGATACAGGTCTAGGAATGGCCATGTTTAGTCTAGGTATGTTTTGGAAAGCTTGTATAACAATATTATTAATTTCTTTTATTTATCCCTTCTCAATAAAAATTTTTATAATTAATAATGGGACACTAATACAAGCCTAATTGAACAGGTTTATTCATGGCTTTGCAACCAAAAATGATCGCATGCGGAAAATATGTAGCGACTTTTGCTATGGCGGTGAGGTTTCTGACCGGTCCAGCTGTAATTGCAGCTACCTCTAGTGCTATTGGTCTTCGCGGCCCTCTTCTACATGTGGCGATTGTTCAGGTTAAATCCCAGTTTTTAGTAAAAATTTTTTATCCCGTTTTGATGAAAATGAACTAAACTTGCAGACGCAAAGCTTTTTTTAATTATTATTACTACAATTTTTTTTATTAAATTATGGCCGAATATTCATTCTTTTATATATTTTCTTGTTGGCTTTCATCATACCCAAATTGCAATTAATCTTTTGATTACATTTACTGGCAGGCGGCTCTTCCCCAAGGGATCGTTCCGTTTGTATTTGCCAAGGAATACAATGTCCACCCTGGCATACTTGGCACTGCGTAAGTTAATTTGTTTGCCTTTGCCAAAGAAATTAATACATCATCATGAAAAAAAAACCATTTTTATCATCATAAAAAATATAAAATTTTATAGGAGGATAGTGTTTTATAATTTATGAATTTAAAATACATTTAAACGTTTACTTTAAGAATCAAACAATAATTTTTAGTGATTAGAATGGAATAAAATATTTTTACTTTCATAATTAATGATTATGTTGTTGATTTATTAATAAATTTGAAAAAGTGTTAATTTTAAAATAAAGACAGAAATTATAATTTGTAGATTTTTTTTATAATTAACTTTTTTAGGATTATTATTAGCTAGCAAGTTAATATTTTGTCATTTCAATATTTTTACAGGGTTATCTTCGGAATGTTGATTGCCTTGCCTATTACAATACTCTATTATGTGCTTCTCGGCCTTTGACTTCCAATAAAAGAAAGCAAAGAGAGAAGTTAAAGTAGCGCTTAAAAAATTTTGGCCATCGGAATTGGCGATGTACAGGCACTGCATAATCATCTGCATGTACTGTTATCACATTCTTCAATGCTATTTATTTGTTTTTACCAGCTTGCATGGTTAGCTAGTGGAACAGTACTCTTGCTAGCCAGGTATTTTACTGTAAACTTTAAATGAACACATGTATCTTGCTCTTTGCGTAGCTTTCACTCTAAAACATTGTTTTATTCTCAAATTATTATTGTGCTTTACATTTCGAGGGTTCGCGTTGATAATTTAGGATGACAATCAGTAAAGTCTTTTTTTTTTTTTTCATGAAATTAAATCTTTTATATTTTAATTTTAACTCAATTAAATCTAATTTCAATTATATGCTCTCACATGACAAAACGGGCATTGATTTTAATTTTAAAAAATATATATTGACCTATTTATTTTAATCTAATAGTTAAATAGTCCCTAAATTTTATTTGCAATTAATTGAATCCTTTACAAATTAATTTTGGCTAAATTGAAAAATTCTTTATCATTTACATAGAATAAAAGAATATTACACTCTCGTTTTTTTTCTCTTACCTCTCCTTACTGGTCTAGAACCAATCATCTCCTTTTCTTTTCCCTCCCTTCTTGATCGAGAATTCACCTACCTCTCTCTTATAAGAAACCAAAAAAACAAATCCTAACAGTGAAGAACCAAAAAAAGTGTGATTTTAATTAGCTTCTCCATTCTCATATAGTAGTAATTTCTTTCTCATCTTCTTTAACAAAACAAAAAATTTGCAACTTCAAACTATACTTTTTTTTTCAATTTTTTTTCCACCAGACCAATCTTTTCTCCATAAATTTCAAGCTACCATTTATAAAAGAATTTGCAAATTTTATTCGAACATTAGACATAAAAGTTTAGGAGAAATTCAAAAAATCTAAACAATTAAGCATCTCCATCAATCCCCACTTGCGTTTCACTGCGCTAACGAAGCAATCTGCAAACTATTTTCCTCTTAAAAAAAATTAAAACGGAAAATTTGCTCATCTATTCTAGACCTACTAATCATCATCATAGGCAAAATTCACTACTACTACTATTATTATTATTATTATTATTATTATTATTATTATTATTATAGGTGAATAGAACTGTGTCACTAAACACTTAACTTTATAAAAGTTTTATTTTTTAGCTAATATGATATTTACTTATAGTGTATGAATTATATCATAAATGAATAGTATAATTGTGTGAGATGCTATTTACATTATAACTTATTTGAATGGACTTGGATTGATACATGTATTCACACCATAGTCAAATACTATTGTATATGTATAGAAAATGATTGTACATTAATAAAAAATAAATACTTGTTTTTGCCGCTAGTTTGGTTTGATATAATGACTATAAGCATATTACTCACTTGATAGAGTCATATTGAATCGTTACTTCTCCAATCTCTTTATTATATATATAAAAAAAAAAACTTATTTTTGGTTTGAAGAGGCAAATCATAGGAGCACTATGATAAAATGTCAAGATTGAATGATAATTCAGTGTATAATATATAAAGACAACATAACTGTTAGTATCTAAAAAAAGCATTTTTCCATATGCTATGACTTTTGTGCATTTTTCTAATTTTATGTTAATTTTATAATTTAAATAATTTTATTTAATATTGCAAAATTAGCATTAATTTTATCTAATTGACTTAAATTTATCAAAATTGAAATGAATTATTAATATTTTTATTAGTCATTTCAATAAACTTGCTTTTATTTCTAAATAAAAATGATTTTGAGAATAAAAGTTACAGTTATGCTTATTATAGTAATTAAAGTTTTTTATGATTATTTTATTTTTATTCTTCCATTGACATATTAGAATTTCTTAGTTTATTTAATGATAATTATTAAAAAATAAAATTTACTTTATAAAAAGAAAAATTATGCTAAAAATTTTTTAAATTAAATTATTATCTAAAATTTTTAATGAAGAAATCGTTGAGACTAGGCATATTTCTTCTTCTTCAAAACCACAATAATTTATGAAAACCTTAGTTTGTTTGTTCAATCTAAGTTGCTTGTTATGCATGACAAAAAAAAAATCTAAAAAATATATAAAATAAAAATTCTAGCTATACTGCAATTTCATTATAATTATTCAATTTTGAAATTCACATTTTATTATAAAAGTTTTATAATTAAAGTTTTTTAAATATAAACACTTAAATAGTAGTAATATTATAATTATATTTTATTTGTGCAAAAATTTGCCTCCTCATTCAGGTATGAAATTATAAATACATTCTTCCCCCTTAAAAACATTTGTCCTCAAATGTTAAAACAAACACATAAAAACATAACAAACATAACTTAAATATTATACCTAGAAAAGGTGGAGATATTGTTGTATCATAGAGTCACGAGTTTCTCACGTACGCTCTTCCATGTTATGGCGATTCCATAACACCTTGACCATAGGTATCTTCTTGTTTCTGAGCTTCCTTATTTGAGTATCCACGATCTAAATAGATTGTTAAAAATAAGAAGATCTTCCAAAATTTTTATGTTTGGTTCACTTATAATCTTATTCGGATCTGACACAAACTTTCTCAACATAGAAACATTGAACACCGGATGAATTCTTTCTATTTCTGGTGGCAAAGTTAACTTATAAGATACATTTTTAACCCTTTGCAGCACTTCATATGGTTCAATGTACCTTGGAGCTAGTTTGTCTCTCTTTCCAAACTGCATGATACTCTTCATTGGAGATGCCTTCAAAAGCATCATGTCCCTATCCTGAAAAATCACTTTTCTTCTACGAAGATCTGCGTAAATCTTCTATCTACTGGCTGTTATCTTCAACCTTACCTTGATTAAAGGCATTGCTTGATTGATAATTTCCACCAACTCCATTCTCGCTAAAGCTTTTTTACCTATTTCTTCCTAACACATAGGAGACCTACACTTTCTCCCCATATAGAGCTTCATATGGTGCCATTCCGATGCTAGAGTGATAGCTGTCGTTGTATGCAAACTCAACTAGGGGGAGCTACTTTTTCCACAACCCTCTAAAGTCAAGTACACACATCCTTAGCATATTCTTTAAAGTATGCATGGTCCTTTTTGACTGTCCATCTATCTAAGGATGAAAAGCCATGTTGAAGTCTAACCTAGTGCCTAACTCGTTTTGAAGATAACGCCAAAGCCTTGATGTGAACTATGATCCTTTATCGAAGATTATGGTCACCAAAGCTCCATGCAACCTTATTATCTCCGCTATGTACACCTGAGCCAACTATTTTGCAAGCCAACTTATCCACAGAATGGTTAGCTCTAACAAAAATCAAGTGAGCGATCTTGGTTAACCTATCCACTATAACTCATATCGAGTCATGTCTATTGGAGGCTACTAGTAACCCCACAACAAGGTCTATGGCCACATTTTTCCATTTCCACTCTAGAATGGGTAATGTGTTAAGCATTCCTACTAGCTTCTGATGCTCCAGCTTTACTATTTGATAGACCTCACAAGCAGACACAAACTATACAATATCTTTCTTCATAAAAGGCCTCCAATACACCTTCTTCAAGTCTTGATACATTTTGGTAGCTCCAGGGTGCACGCTATACTTAGCATTATGAGCTTTCCTCATAATGTCTCCCTTGAGTTGGATGTCATTTGGTATACCCAACCTATTGTCATACCTTAACACTCCTTTTCTATCAAAACAGAACTCATTAATCTTACCTTTCTATATCATTTTTGCTATCTTTATCTACTCAAGGTCTTAATGCTGTTTCTCTATTATTTGCCTTAGGTACACTAGTGTCACCTTCATCTGAGCTATCCAGGTACCTTTAGTTGATAACTTCTGCTGTAAACCTTTCTAATCAGCTAGTGCAACTCCTTTAAGATAGGCTGCCTCTCTACGAATATATGAGCTAAACTGCCAAATGATTTCTGGCTAAAGGCATCTGCAATAATATTTATCTTTTCCATATGGTATTGGATTGTACAATCATAATCACCGAGCAGTTTTACCCATTTCCTTTGTCTGATATTCATCTCTTTTTACTTGAAGATGTACTGAAGACTCTTGTGGTCTATGAAAATCTCATATTGTGTGCCATAAAGATAATGTCTTCATATTTTTAGGGCAAAAACTACGGCCACTATTTTTAAGTCATGAGTGGGATAATTAGCTTCATGCAGCTATCTTAGAGAAATTAGGAACAAATCTCCTATAATAGCTTGCCAAACCTAAGAAACTCTAAATCTCAAACACTGCAGTTGGCCTTAGCTAATCTGCCACTGCTTTAACCTTCTTAGGTTCCACTTTTGATTCCATTCTTTGACACTATGTGCCCTAAGAATGATATACTCTTTAGCTAGAACTCACACTTAGAGAACTTAGCATATAATTGATGCTCCCTCAATGACTAAAGAATCGTTCTTAAATGCTATGTATGCTCTTATGAACTTATAGAATACACCAAGATATCATCAATAGAGATAATTACAAAGTGATGAATACCCTGTTCATGAGATCCATGAATGTTGTTGGGGCATTGGTTAACTCAAATAGCATCATAAGAAACTCATAATGCCCGTATCTAGTCTAAAAGGCAGTCTTTGGAATATTTGTTTCCCTAATCCTCAACTGGTGATATTCGGACCTCAAATCTATCTTTGAAAAACAACTAGCTCTAGCCAACTGAAAAAACAGTCATAAATATAGGCTAGAGGGTACTTGTTCTTCGTAGTGATCTTATTCAATTGCCTATAGTCAATGCACAACCTCAAGGATCCATCCTTCTTCTTTATAAATAGTACTGGAGTACCTCAAGGGGAGGTACTCGATCAGATGAATCCCTTATCTACTAATTTCTGTAGCTATTCTTTTAACTCTGCAGGAGCCATCCTATAGGTAGGAATAGATATGGATATAGTACCAGGTACTAGATCAATTTCAGAATCTATCTCCCTCTTAGGTGACAAACCATGTAGTTCCTCTAGAAACACATATGAAAACTCTCTTACAACAAGAACTGATCCCGGTCCACTTATGTTCTCCATAATCTCTTTAACCTAGGCTAGGAACCCTCTACATCTTTTTCATAGCATCTTTCTGGCTTGCATTGTCGAGATCATCCCCTTCACTAATGATGTCTGATCTCCCTTAAAAATTACCTCTAACCCATCCTGTCCTCTGAACCTTACTACCTTAAGGTGGCATAATTGGTTGAGAGCCAATCCATCTTCATAATGACATCAAAATCTGTCAATTTTAGGACCAACAGGCCAATTGGAAAGCATTTATCCTCTATCATCATTGGACATGCATGACAGATCATCTTTATTACTGAAGGACCACACTTGGGCCCACTAATAAGCAACGAACATTACATACTTGAAACTACTAAACTCAATCTTAGAACTATTTTGGGGCCAACAAAAGAATGAGATGCACCAAGATCAATCAAAATATGTATATTGAAAGATTACCTGACACCACAGTGTTGGAGGTATTAGCTTCTTGTTGTGTCATGGTGAAGATTCGAGCTGTTACCGTTGAACCCCTCCCTTGAAAGCCTACCATAGAGGAAGAAGAGCCTCGTCCTCTACCTTCTCCCTTTTCTGATGAAGGACCCATAAAAGTCTATCTCATTACTAGTTGAGCCACATTGCCTGACCCGGTCTACTACTATAAAGCCACCCTTTCCATGTTAGGACACTCTCTAGACATGTACCCCTCCTGACTGAACCTGTAGCATTGGGAGGTTCCAAACCTGCAAACTCCTCGATGAGGCTTCCCACATCTTACACAACAAGAGGTATCTGATCCCGAACTAGATTCTCTTCTCATCCCGAAGCCTGACTTGATTCTGTTTCAGAACTTATTTTTCTTTTGCTTCTTGCTAAACTTCCCTCCTTTATCTTTCTTAGTTCTAGATAAGGATATAGTTTTGGTTAAGTGACTGAACCTCCCTACATCTGTAGCCTTAGGAATTATGAGTTGCTCGGATTTTGTACTTTTTAGCTCCAGACTTCCTTCAATGATAGCCATAGCCTCCATTTTTTTTGCAGCATCTACTATAAAATGGAAACTATGGGTTTTTATAGCCAAAATCAATGACGAGTATTTGGTGTGTAGCCTCATAGTGTACCTCTTCGCTTTCTTCTTATCCGTATCATACTCCTATCCCACATACTGCAGAAGATCAACAAACTTATTTGTATACTCGTCAACACTCATATCAGCAATCTGTCTCAATTGTTCAAACTCCACCACCTTTAGTTCCCTAAAGCTTTCTGGGAAAGCCTAGTTGGTAAACTCTATCACAAACTAAAACCAGTTCATACCGTTGACCTTGTCAACAGTATAAGACTTGTGCCAATCCTTCGCCTTCTTACATTTTAAGGTAAAGTCGGCCATCTAAATGGCTTTACTATCACTGATGTCCAATTTGTAAGCTATCATTTTAACTGCCTTAACATAGTTAAAAGGATCATTTTCTTCCTTTTACTTAGGAGCATCCAGCTTTAAGTAGTCTGTCATCTTTGCTTTATCTCGACTACTTGTCCGGGTCTCCTGCATAAGAACTGTAGAAGCTGTAAGGGGTGATAGTGTAACTTGCTCTCTTGTAATTCTCTCCATGGGATTTTGAGTTCCCATGGAGGTTGAAGAACTTTGGGGGTGCTGTGTTGGAGGGTACATGGGATATGGGTTGAATGGTGGGAAGTAAGGCGAGTAGGGCATAAAAGGAGAATATTGGGGATAGCCTGTAAACCTAGGGTTTCCAAAACTTCCCTGTTAAGGATATTGATACCCAAAGCCATACTTCAGTCCTGGCTGTGGAGAAGATACAAACTCTAACTCATCTCCTCCTTCCCGAAAATTGTCTTCTCCCATCCTTCCTATACCGGAAGGCTCAGGATTCTCATACTGTTGGGAAAAGCCATGAGAACACTTTTGTGCATCTACCGATATTCTGGGTGCATATGTAGTCTCTCTGCTGACTTCAAAGGACCTTCTAGGACCTCTTGAAGATTCTCCCCTTCCACTTCTGCTTGCTTTGTCTCTGACAACAGGGTTGGCGGGTAGTGTTCCAATACCCTCATTCTTGGGTGGAGTGCCAATCAACCTAGCAGACCGTCTTGAACCTCACATTTCTAAAAGCAAACAAGAAGTGTTGAGCACATAAAAAGTTCATGTGAAGTCACATGAACACACAACATGTCATCAATCATAGCATACATATAACATACAACATGTAATCATCAAGGATTCAACCCTAAGAGACGTGTATTTCCTTAACTGTGCTAGTTAACATACTTCTTTTACCTCTATTCTACACTTTTACTAGCATCTAAGTCCACTCATCTAACCTAGAGCTCTGATACCAACTTTGTAACAACCCAAGCCAAGGGGCCGGCATCGACATTAGGGATTGGGTCAGCTTAAAGCTGTCGGAACCCATAGCAAGCCTAAAACTTGCAATACTTATTATATAGAAAAAATTGTCATGCTTTATGATTATAATAATTATTATCTTTTATTTTAAATATTTAATTTTATTATTTTATTTAATTATTTTTATTTTCTTTTAAAATATTTTTATTATTGTCATTATTAATTAGAAATATTTATGTAATATATTTTATTTATAATACAATTAATAAATAATTAATATTATTAAAATAATATTTAATTAATATTATTACTTTAGTTAATAATAATATTTTTTCATTCATATTAATCATGTTTTATTGCGTTTTTATTATTTAGAAAAAATGCATGAATCATTATTTATAAAATATAATTTATTTAATTTTATTAAATTTTCTCTTTTTTATAAATTAGTTATTAAATTGACTATTGAGTTATTAAATTGACTATTGAGTTACTAATTCCTTAAGTTAAAAATTATTTAATGATTACTCTTTTGATGTTATAATAAATAGCCATTATTATTAGGTAAGTTATAATATATTAATATTTATTTATTTTATGTATATAGATAATTTTATATAGTGCGTATATATAATTTTAATTTTAATTTTTTTTCCTTTTATACTACCTTATGTTTTCAGATTATTATTATTATTATTATTATTATTATTATTATTATTAAAAAAATATTTGAATATATTACATATTTCTTTAAAAGGGTAAAAAAAATTTAGATATTTTACAGTGATAAAAATATTATATAATTTAATCAAAATTCAAATTAGTTTATATCTTTAATCAATACTTATGCTATTTTATTATATTTTTTATTATTTTTATGATGAAATTTTTATTAAAAAATTAGTCTATGTAAAAATAAAATATGGAGCCCAACTCAAATTATTTGATGTCTTTATTCAATACTTGTACTCTATTACTATATTTTTTAATTATTTTTATTATGAAATTTTTATTAAAAAATTTAAAAATTAAAATAATTTAATCTACATAAAAATAAAATATGAGATAATTAATAATAAATTTAAAACTTTATTTTATTTTATATATTAATTTAAAATATATAAATTAAAAATATTTATATTTTAAAATTATTATAAGGGGTAATTCTTAATTTTTTTTTAAATATATACATACATATTCATGTAATTTAAAAATAAAATATACTTCTTAAATATATTAATTTATATAAATTTTTTGCACACACTGTCGAAATATTTAATTCCTTGTTGATGATATTTCTTTCTTCGTCGCTGTCCTTTTCGTGTCTTTGTCAAATCCTACCTGGCTACTTATTGTAGCCCATCAAATTAAATGAAAAACTCTTGGTTTATTTCCAGAAGATTAAAATAGTATCGAATCTATCAACCAGAGGAGCAAATTAACTGCTGCTTCTTCATCCTTGCCTCCTTTTCACAGTGGAGATGTAAGACAGCCCCCCACAATCTCCTCTATCTCTCTCCCTCTCCAAAAACACCCTTATTATTCTTATTATTCTTTAGCCTTGATTACAGGTAGGGCTATTTACGATGTTCTCGCTGCGATTGTTCCTCTCTATGTTGCTATGATACTAGCCTATGGCTCAGTCCGATGGTGGAAAATCTTCGTCCTCGATCGATGCTCTGGTGTTAACCGTTCTGTGGCAGTTTTTGCTGTTCCTTTATTCTCTTTCCATTTCATTTCTTCCAACAACCCTTACGCCATGAACTATAGCTTCATCGCGGCCGATTCTCTCCAAAAAGTAGGCATTCTTGCTGTTCTCTTTCTCTGGCAAGCTTTCAGCAAACGTGGCAGCCTTGAGTGGATGATCACTCCTTCTCTCTCTCCACCCTTCCCAACACTCTAGTCATGGGAATCCCTCTTTTGAAAGCCATGTATGGAGATTTCTCGGAGAGTCTTATGGTTCAAATTGTGGTTTTGCGAAGTGTAATTTTGTATACTCTTATGCTCTACATGTTCGAATATAGAGGAGCCAAGTTACTCATCTCCGAACAATTCCCTGAGACGGCCGCTTCCATTACCTCCTTCAGAGTTAATTCTGATGTCGTTTCGCTAAATGGTCGAGAACCATTACAAACAGATGCTGAGATCGGCGAAGATGGTAAGCTCCATGTGGTTGTTAGGAGATCTAGCAACTCGTCCGTGTTGTCTTCCTTTAACAAGTCACACGGGCTAAACTCATTAACGTCCATGACCCCAAGAGCTTCGAATCTTACGGGTGTAGAGATCTATTCAGTGCAATCTTCCCGAGAGCCAACACCAAGGGCTTCAAGTTTTAATCAGACAGATTTTCATACCATGCTTGCTAGCAAGGCCGCAAGTCCCAAGCACAGGTATATAAATAGTTTCCAGGGAGTTATTAGTGATGCTTACTCTTTGCAATCTGCGAAAAGAGCCACGCCTAGAACATCAAATTTTGATGAGGTTATGTTGAAGATTGGAAGAAAAGAGGTGGGAGAACTATGAGGGGTAAGTTGTTTAATGGTTACCTGCCTCCCAATTCCATGTTTTCAGGCTCTACCAGTGGTGGTCCTAGAAAGAATGAAAGTGGTGCGATACCTAACGAGGAGCTCCGCCTGTTCGTCTGGAGCTCAACTGTCTCACCGGTTTCTGAAGGTAATCTGAAACATAATATCAATTTAATTCTAAATTACATAATAAAAATAAATTTTGTTAAAAGTAAATTTTTTATTACAAAAGATATTTAAAAAATAAAAATCAGTATATTTTAATTAGAAGATTATATCAAATATGATTTGAATATTTTCTAAAAAATATAAATTGATAAAATTTAATTAAATTCTATATTTTAATTTACAGGCAAAATTGCCTTAAAAAAATTTACATGTAAAATTTATAATTGAAAAATGTTCAATTTAGTTTTTATATTTATTAAAAAATTTAATTTAATTAATTTTTAATTTTTTATCTAATTTAATTTAAAATTTTAATTTTAATTTAATTTTATCTAAAAATTAAAATTTATAAATTAAATTTTTTATTTAAATAAAAAAATAAAAAATTTAATTTATTAATTTTAGAATTAAATTTTTTATTTTTTAATTTAAATTTAAAAATTAAAAAATTAGTATTTTAATTTTCTTAATTTGTATTAGATTAATTTAAATTAAAATTTTTGAGATAAATTAAATAAAAACTTAAAAATAAGTTAAATTAAACTTTTCCTTGCAGTTTATAATTCAGTTCAATTCCGCGTTTCCATTTGATTTGAACCAAAATCGGGGTTAGGAATTAGGATATGCAATTCGGGAGGGCAAGAGCGGCAGAAGAAGAAATGGAGAAGGCAGAAAAGAGCAAGAAGAGGTGCGGCAAAAGGAAGATAAGCAAATCTGAAACTTCTTCCATTGTCATGGACAACGCTGACACCATCTTTGCGCTCATGCTAGCAGCCCTCTGCAATCATGGAAACGGACCCAATTCTCAATCTCTTCTTAAAACATACCTAAATCAATTGTACGCCTTTCTCTTCTCAAAATCCTGGAATTCTATTCCCCTTTCCATCCTCGCTTTGTTCCCTGTCCTTCTCAGTTCTAAGTAAGTTCTCTCTCTCTCTCTTCATACATGCATTGAATTATACATATTTTGCCTTGATTCACTAAAATGGTATCTTGGGTATCGCAGGTGTCCAGACATTGCGTGTCGGAGCGCAAAGATTGTGGGGTCCACTTCGCTATTGTCCTTAGAAATGAATGAGCGAATTGCTTTAGATAGCGAAATTGTGAAGGTTTTAATCTTGGCTTTAGGGAGTTCCAGTAGGAAAGTTTCAGTGGCTGCATGTAATGCTCTTTTGGATTTGTCCACCACTACCGTTGGAACGCTGCGTTTATTGGAGTTCTCTGCTCTAGAGAAGCTTATGTGAGTATTTTAATTTATGCTTCTTCAATCTGTCTCTTTGTTTGAGTCAGTGTAGCATTATTTGATAATGAAGGTGTAGTTTCAGATTGATCCTCAAAGATTTGGTTAAAGAACGTGTTAATATTTTTTACATGTCTAAATCATTTTGATTTCTTGGTAATCATGCCTGATATATTGCCCCTTGGATCCAGTAATTGTTAGGAATGATGACTGTCAAAAATCAAACATCTCCAGTTATAATTGGCAATTCTGTGATCTCATCACTGCAGTATGAGTATCTGCATTTGTTTGTACCATTAATAAAATATTTGGTTTCAGATATTTATAGTGATACGATTTAAACATAATTAGATGATCTTATGGTACTTGAAAAAAAAAAAAAAACAACTTATAGTCAAGTGTGAAACACTAATCACGTGATACTTTTATGAATTTTCTAATTTGATAAGAAAACCAATATCCCAAAACAATTTGTTTACATTTCCTCAATTGATTATTCCTGAAATTCTTGATTATTCATCATCCCCCTTCCCGCGCCTTCTTCCCCCTCGCTCTCTAGGGTGTTTTAAAGAAAAACTGACTCCACAGACTATGATTTTGATTGTCAATCTAAAAGCTCAAAATTTGAAGTACAAGAATCTTGACTAACATATCTAGCATAATATTTTTGAAGGCTACCTATCATCTCATTATCTTACATTGTTTGTGAAAGAAGCAGCATTTTATGCATGCGAACCTGCAGGAATACTAAAATCCATAGTTGGAGGCTCAGTAGCATCTTAATAACGTGATAAATCCTCGATGCTTGAAACACAATTAATTTTTGTTGGTTGGGTTTGTCCAGTAAATATGTATTTATATTTGACTAGTTTTTTTATATTGGAGAATGGACCAATGGCTCAAGCATGTATTTTCTTGAATGAATGTTTATCCATTGTTTTGGATTTCTTGATTGTTGGATGCTGAAATGTTATGTTTTACTATAATAACTTAACGTCCATTAGGATTAAATTTCTTCAGGTTCGGTTTTCTTCAACATTGATTTTTTTGTGCAATGAGGACAACAGAAGTGTAGCTTGTGTCAAGATAGCATTTAAAGAAGATACACATATACTATCAATTCTCCATGCTGCAATATCTCTAATTAACACCTGCAACCTTGAGCGATTGGAAAAGGTCCCAAGGAATCTGTCTGAAACTTTCTTGGCATTTTTGAAAAGGCTGTGGACAAAAGTACATAGTCAAATGTTACTTGGTAACCCTTTGATATTTATTCCGGAGAGAAAATTATGTATAAGCAATATTACGATTAACAATCTCGCAGAAAGCATTTTTAGGCTTTCAAGTAGTGTCAATCAATTTGCTCCCTTGCCATCTCTTTTGGTCAAAAGAAGGATTTTTGGTTTGAGTGAGGATAGTTTTGAAACTTTCATGTTACGCGACTGGGAGGTATCACCCTTTATTGTGAGAAGACCCTCAACATCTTTGGTTGAGGATGACATTTTTAGTTCATTTACAAAATCTCTGAACTATAAAGAATCATCTTATTCATTTATTTCTTCGATGCTTCAGAGTTTCATTTCTTGTCTGCCTATTGGTTCAGATGAATTAGACATCTTAAATTTCCTGGAGGAGGTAAGAAATGAATTGGGCTGCCCTATAATCTACCAGCAGGACCTACGGGTACTAAGAACAGAGAAACAATCAAAAAGGGAGATGCATTTCTTTCCTGAGAATTTAGATCCATGTTGCATTATGACTCCCAATTTTTTCTCCATTGATGATATTATGAAGTGCGAAGAAGCATGCAAAGAGGGTTATACAATTGCCATAAGAGGCATGGAGTTTCGCTTTGCAAGTATTGCAGCTGTGGCAGACACCTTAGCATCTTTGTTTGGTCAGCCATCAGTAGGTGCAAATATGTATGTGACACCACCTAATTCTCAGGGATTGGCTTGTCACTGTGATGACCACTGTGTGTTTGTGTGCCAACTCTTTGGAAATAAGCAATGGACAGTTTTTTCTCAACCAAATTATCAGCTGCCTCGCTTGTATGATCCTCTTGATAGTCAACAGTATTTGGATGGTGAGAATTCATTCTCTGTTTGCAGAAAGTTCTTTCTAAGGGAAGGTGATGTTTTGTATGTTCCAAGGGGCTTTGCTCATGAGGCATGTACATATGATTCTGCTTCTGGTGAACTTGCAAGATTTTCTGTACACATCACATTTGGAATTGAGGTGGAACCTCTTTTTGAGTAAGTAACATCTTATTATTTTCTTTCTTCCTTTCTTTTTCTTTTGTTGATTTTTTTTTCCCATTTTTTAGAGTTTCGTTCACTAGATTGAGTCTATTGGCCATCTGGGCCAAAAGATCATGTCCTTTTGCTGAATCTCTAATTTCTAACATTAGGTTGATGACCACAAAAATAGTGGGGTATAGTGCATCTTTGCTCACCAAAAGAATTTCAATAATTTAACTCTATCTTCTCCTTTAGTGGACAGATGCATATGTGACCACTCAAATTGACCAGCAAATAGGCTGCTGGTTGTATTGGTTGATTGATAATTGGCAAACGCATGGGAATGCACATTGATCCTTGTAGTTATCTTTGACTAAGATTCTGCCAGGGCAATTAATCCATGTGAGATGTCTAACGGTCTTACTTGTTTAAAAGACAAATTGATACATGACTATGTTGGACCATTCAATCAATGGGATCGGGTTCTTTGTAACATGTGAGATGCTTCTTGAACTGCAACCAATATTCCCATGACCTATGGCTGCTTTATAATCTTATTCTTGCTTTTATATTTTTTATTTGTAATGATTGAAGTAAATATAAAAGAATTTAGAACACCAAACTTTTATCGATTCTGTTTTGACAAACTTCCCATTCATGTCACTTTTATTTCAAGTGTGTTCCTGCGATTCTTAGGTTTTTGTAGTGCCTACAACTATACACATTTAAATTTTAAGTCTAAGTGATATGCCTATTATATGTGGTTTATTGTCTGCTGATGTTTGTTTTCTTTCCTTTATGATCATCAGCATCTCTCCCTCTGTCTCCCTCATACGACTTTTGGATTTTTGTGTTATATTTTTAATTCTATCTCCACTGTTTCTTATTTTTCTTTTCATTAGCTTATAAGTAATAATCAGCTCCAAAATGTTTGTAGTTAGTGCATCAAATTCATCTCATTCATTCTCTCATCATTTGGATCTCCTTAACATGGATTCAAAAATCTTCTGACAGATTATAGCTAAAGCTAACACTCAAAATCACATGCCTACTGGCCCATACTGTAGACAAAATTGTATAATGAAGAAATCTTGTCTGTGAGACATGGAGACATGATTTTGGGCCAACGTCTCTGGAAAAGCTTTATCATGGGCATGCCTTTAAAATATTCCTGATCTGTTTGGCATTGTAGTTCCACCTGTCTTATTTTAATTTTTAAACTTTTTGGGGATGGGATGTGAAATTGCCTTCCCACTTGCTTTTGAGAAAAGCAACAAATTGGGGCTCTTTTGAAAAGTAGGCCAAACCTGCTTTATGGAGTGAAAATGTCAATTGCAAAAGCAGCTTCCACTATAAGTCATGAGTCAAAAAAAGCAGCAAAGCTTGTGTCTATATTCAATAATCATCTAAATGATAATGGTTGGCGTTAATGAGTTCGTAAGTTTATTTTGAATAATTGAAATATCATAATTCTCTATGTCACACTGCATTTAGTTGAACTTTGCTTGGTTGAATTGAGCTGATATTTGTATAACTTATTCAATGAAGATCTACTTATGGTTATTTGTTTTGTTATTCTCGAAAATACTGAATTTAGTGCACTTAATATGCATGAGACTTTAACTTAGTAATGCATGTGTGCTATTATTGATCAAACCTGCAATTTTTGACATTTATTGTCTTACTATATAGTTGAATGTGCTATAAAAGTCCCACAATTGAGCAACATGTTAAAACTGATATTTCAAAATGGTTGCGACTTGGGAATGAGAATGAAATGATAACGCAATCTTACTGAAATGAAAAACACATTTGTAACATTGAAAGAGTGTATCTCACACATCTTTGCCATATTTTACTTGAATACAGGTGGGCAGGATTTGCACATGTTGCACTTCAACGTTGGAACCAGAACAAAAAAAAGCCTGATCCTGCTTCGGTTGAGCCATCGTCTGGACTTTTTAATGTGATTACTGTGAATCTGTTGCATGCTATGATTGAGTTAATTGGTGCTTCTGATCCTACCTTCAGGAAGGCTTGCCTGGTTGGTGCACTGTCTTTGCCATTGGACAGGAGGGATTGGCTTTATTGTAACCAGAAAACCATATTCAACTATCTGATCAATAAAATTAACCTGGAATCGTGGTTCTTGGAAGCCCTCAGGATGGTGGAAGTAGCAATTGAAAAGAAAGATCTTTTTCAGGGGATGAGGTGGCTTCATCTTCTTAATAATGAGAGAGAAACCATCCAAGGACATGGTTGGAATACACCTTTAATGGAAATTGAAAATCTGTTTCCAGCATACATTCAGCACCAAGACCTGGCAGAAGCTGCATTCATGCAAATTAAAACCAAGTTCTGTGATGAGGTATCATTTGAGGATGTGGTCGATAGCTATAAAATGCTATTTGAGAAGTATAAGAAGGCAAGAAAGCAATATGTGAATGGAATGCTTTCACTTCATTGTAATTAATTTTGTTCCCTTAGGTCATTATGCTATAGTTTTCCAAGTTTAGTCTTATATGGACAAACAGATGTTGTTCTGCACATTGAATATGTTTCTATTTCTCATGTGAAGCAGCTTAGATAGAAGAAGCCAGCATCCTTCTTGGTTTGTGCATTTGTTGAGCCTTACATCACAGGCACATGATGTACTAACCCTTTGATAATGAAACATAAATAAATCAGTTTTGAATTCTCTCTTTTCTTCTCTAGTTGTTGGTGCATACGGGTAAAAACCCCACTAGAGAAAACAACAGAAGCAATGCAAAGGGAAATGTCTTCATCCTTGTTATCATCATTTTGATAGTACACTGTAAACTGATTTATTAGAATTGAAAAACATGTATGTTTCATTCCTTCCATCTGAATCTTGGGGGAAAAAAGGCATTCTATGGTCTGGGATGTTTTGGGGTGGGAATTGGATGAGTTGTCACACCATGGTAGTCAATGTGGTAAACAAGATCTAAATCATTGTTGCTGAGATGCTGATGTTCTCTGGCATGTTCATGGATTGTCATCTGCTTTGCGTCTTCATCAAGAACCTGCAGTTCACACATCCATGCTCAGTAAACTAAATTGTCCTGAATTCATGGCCCTACTAAACTTGAGTGCATAATATTTGGTTAGAGATGGTGCTTTTATCCCTCCAGGGGAAGGCACTTTAATGACGAAAGTTGCACTTGTCAGTGGAGAATTTAGAGGATGGTAGGGTTGAGTATCAAGAGAATTCCTTTTGACAGATTCAGATAAAGAATTTCTTAGTAAGCAAAAAGAGATTCATTCAAACCTCTAGGAATATACCTTGTTTTTCTCTTGTCCATTTATGTGGAGTGGTAACATTCTCTGTTCTTTCATTGATCTCCTTCCTGTAAGAAAGATCACAGAAGGAGAAGAAACGGAGATGTTACAGGAAAAAAAACACACAGCAGCTGTAAGGAGATAGAAGAAAACAAGAAGTGAAAATTTCATTGCAACTGTGGCTGAATCAAGGATTAGAGTATCCCTGAGATGAAAGAGGCTGTACTGGAACAAATGCATATATAGATGAGCACCGCAATCACAGAGAGAGAGAGAGAGAGTTTCAATTATTGGTTGAGGGAGTGGGGTCTGGGGAAGCACGTTTGAGCCCATGTCTATAATTCTGTTGCTTACAAGATTGAGGGAGACACCATGCCATGCAAAAATCCAAAAGACTTTCTTTCAATTGCTATTTGCTATGTAGATGTCTGTCTCCTCCCTCTTCCCTTGAGGGAGAGTATTTTCAAACCAGTGAACTTAGTTTCAAAGAGAACTCAATTAGTGTATATGTTTTATGTATTTAACTATTAATAGTAATTTATTCCTTTATGTTACATGCTTTTGAGGATAAGATGTTCTCTTGGTCTTTATTCTTTTAATTACACATTCGGGTGCTCATATATTAGATTATGGTGCTAATTGTGCATCTTTTTGCGATTGAATCATGTGTTTTTATTTTGTTAATTTGAATCATGAGCTCAAAGATGTTCAAAAATTGAGGAATAGAATCTGAGTCTCTCTTTTCTCCATTCTAGATCTTTGAGACTTTTCTTTTGCAGCTGCTCATTTCCTATGTTATTTCTTCGTTTTGTGTAGATTTAGATTTTGTCCAATTTATTTTTATGTTTTTCCTTTCTTGTTGATCCATAATTACTTTGAAAATTAGTGTGAGGTTAACCTGAATTCACATCTTACTTTATCTCAGTTTTGCTCATGAGACTACATGGTCATGAATTAGGGTTATGGGTTCTCGCAGGGCTCCGTTCCCCTCCAAGGATCTTAAAGCCACTTATGATTAATTTTATGGGTCTCTTCAAAACTTGTATTAATGATAATTAGTTTTAATTTTAGAAAATTGATGTCCTTTTTAATAATTTTAGTCATATCAACTATTCAAATAGCAATTTTTCCTAAAAACTCCATACATTACTCTTTGGGAAGAGTACAAAAGAAGTGGCATGTAGTTTTGCGTTTTAAGGGTCTGCATTTCATTTCTTATTAATATAATGCCTTGTGTTTAAAATTGTTAACTCGTTTAGGCTATAAATTTATTAATATAAATTTAAATTTTTAAATATTAAAATAATTTAAATTCAAAAATTTTAAATTAATTGAATCACTGGATCACCAATTTAATTATCAAACCATTCAATTTTTTGGAGTTTAATTTTTTATCCGATTTAATTAAAAAAACAAACGATATTTAATAACAATGCTTTAAGGTTGGGTTTAATAACAATGCTTAAAGGTCAGTATCTCAATTTTTATCAAAAAGGTACTGTGAGATTGTTTTCATTAATATTTAATTATTCAAAAGCTTTTAAATTACTAGCTTGACAATTTAAAATAATATTTTTAATGCTATTAGTTTCACAAATATGTAAAAATAAAAATAAAAATAAAATTTTTTAACCTTTGAGCTCACAAATGAAAATTTTAAATTTAACTTTAATTCTACTCAAAATTTCTATTTCTTTCTTGAGAAACAAATAACATAGTGGAATAAAAAAGCTCTGCCTAATTACAGTATTTAACCCCAAAACGCTTCATTAACCACAAAATATTCCGCGTGTAAAAGTAACTCAAAATTTTAATTCTAAAATATTACATTTTGTAAGAATGTCTGGCAGGTGACTGCTGTGGAAGAATCTCTCCATTGTTAGAGACTGCTGTGGAAGAATAGCACCATTGATTCAAGATTGGTGCTATTAATATTGGCACTCCAATTTTTTTTTTTTTTTTTTTACTTCACTTGCTAATTTGTAAAAGCTTTTCCTAACCAACATATTCGACGAGCATAGATAAAATGTAAAGCTATATCCATAATTTTATTCTGTGCAACCTGGAGGGGTAAAAAAAATTGAGAAAACTGTCCACGATACTTGGATAGAACCAATGAAGAAACAAGCATAATTTTAATAATTTGCCCATATATTGATGGCCATATTCTCCAAATTTTTTGGATAAAAGCTTAGTTGAGTGAATATTGATGGCCATATTGAATCAGAATGCAAAACCATTTTAACAGTCTTGTCCAACAGTAGAAAAAGTCACATCATGTGCATTGCTTTGGCACATTATTCTGGTAACTAACACCGAGTATAGTACTGGATCAGAGATCATCCTTACCAGCAATACCTAGAAGCTTAGCCAGTTCTCCACTTTTATAAGCTTCAACTGTATCTGTTATCAAGACATCAGATGCGTTCTGTGAGGAATATTTGACATAATTCTTTCTTTCAACAGATAACAAAACACAAATTCTTGCATTTCTTTGCAAAAGAAGTAAAACTTACCATCAGAGCCACCAATGTGCTTTCCATTTATGAAAACTTGAGGAACTGTACGCCTACCAACAATTTTACTCAGGGCATCTTGAATGTCCTGCCCATCATCTGTAGGATAATTGGTTACTTTCCAGCCAAATCACACAAGCACTGGATAAAATTTAAAGTTCAAATGCCAAAAATGTAACTTGCTCTACCAAGCAATCCATTGTTACTAAAATATAGCCTTATGCATGCCAATATTTAAAGCAGAGCTCAAAACAGAGGCAGGAGATTTACACAAAAATATCAAGCAAAGCATATTGCTATAACAAGGAAGCAAGTTTAGTTATTCCTTGATTTCCTGTTATTTTTATAATTAGATTTTTATGTGTGCGCGTTGGAGGGGGCAGGGACATTAAGTAGATTAGGTCTTGTCGTTCAAAATTTCTCTATGATTAGATCTACATTCTGCTTCAGCATTGAAATTGATGATGAAGTTTGTGAACAAACCTCTCTGATCTAGCTCAACAACGTGTGGTACCTCCTTCAATTCTTCAAAAACAGCTTTAGCCCTCCTACAGTATCTGTAGAGAAAACACACACACACCCCAAACAAATAAATAAAAAAAAAAAACTGTAAATGGCCAAAAGTCTGTCTTGTTAACCTACTCCCGGAAACATTTTGACAGAAACCCCATGTAATATTTCCTTTTTGAAATAGAAGAAGAAAAATAAATTTAGGAATTGTTTTTCTTTAACTTTTTTAAGTTTGAAAATTACCAAACAGACAAATTAACAATAAAAAAAACTAAACTTTAGATAATAAAGAACTAAAATTAAACTAATTAGTGAATTTTGTAGCAGCAATTTTCATTAATCTTTAAAGGATCCGGTAAATCTAAGGCGAATTAGATAGGGAGAGAGAGTCATACGGGCAATAGGACTTGGAGAAGATGACGATCTTATGGGAAGATACGGTTTTCTTCACAAAATCAACCTGAGGAGTGGTGGTAGATGCCAAACTGAGAGAGGCTGCAATTACTGTTATTGCCAAGATTGATGATACTCTTATCCTCGCCGCCGCCATTGAAGAATAAGTTTACCTACCAGCAGCAGTCTACAGCAAAGCAAAAGCGCAGAGAGACTTTTTCTTTCACTTCCGGAGGCTTAACCTCACTCCCGCAGATATTTTGGTCGAGAGAAAGGAGAAATCGGAAGATTATGCTCAATAGCTGGACTTACTTGCAATTATTAACTAAATAACCCCGTGATGGATGATAAGAAGGGTAACTATATTCTTTTGAGTCCCACAAATTAATCATTTTTACATTTAATTCCTGAACTTTCATTCTTTACAATCAAGTCCTAATTTTTTTAACTAAATAAAACACTTTCATTTTAGCTTAATCGTTAAATATATCGGATAACAATCGCCGTTATGATTGTAGTTAATTTATGTTAAATATTTAATTATTAATTTATTATATTATATTATTATTTTTATAATTGAAATATGTAAATAAATAATAAATAATTTAAAAAATTGTAATCAATATACTAAGAAGAAATAAAAAGAAACTTAAAAAAGTATGATTCTATATAATATTGAGACTCAAAATTAATATATATATAATTTTAAAAAATTTTTATTTTAATATTTTATAATTAAAATATATTAAATTTAATTTTAAATTAATTTATAATATTTTTTAATTAATATAATAAAAATATTTTTAACAATATTTTAATAATAATATCAAATAAATCATTTTATAATTAGTGCTTCAATTTTTTTAACAAGGATAATCCTACAATTCTATTTGGTCTCATCAAAGGCTCTACTTGCTGCATCCTGTTCCATTGATATACCAAACCGTAGGGTGGCCACGGTCCCATTTTGAACCGAAACCGATTAGGTCAAAACTGGATCAAAATCGATCAAAATTGAAATTGACTTCAAACCAGACCGAAACCTTCCTTCTGTGGTTTAGTTCAGGTTCATATTTTTCAGGAACCGTGAACCGGTGGTTCCGAACCGGATTGAACTGACTATTCTGAGCCGAATTAAATCGGCGATTTAAATGTAAAAAAATTTAATAAATATGTTACCTCACTCCTAATTCATTTATATATATTATTAATTCTCTGCATAATTATTCTCTACACTCTCTTCAATTCTTAATACTTTTTCAATTTCTCTCAAATTTTATAAATAATTATTTTCTACACTCCTTTTAATTTCCAGTACTTTCTCAATTTTCCTACTTTATTATTTTATGTACTTACTGAAATTTTCAATACTATCTTAATTACTTTGTTATTATTTTAAATCTTCAATAAAATTTTCAATACCCTCTATTTTAATTTTGTTTTCTCTTTTATACCATTTTAATTATCAATTATTATATAATTTTTAAAAAAAGGCAAGTAATAGAATTAGAAGTTTTGATTCCTCTAAATCCTAAAGGAATACATAGGCAAAATTAAATTCACACACTTTTTATTAATTTCTTTAAAAAAAATTAATTTAATCTCTAGTTTTTTAATAAGTTCAAATATTTACTTATTAAATTTTTCTTAAAGATAAATTATTTTTTTCTTTTTTTTCTTATTTTATTTTGATTGAAAGATTTATAAGAAAAATTAAATATTTTTATAAATATAACTTAAATTCTGAATCAATAAAATTTTTCTCTAATTTTTTTTGTCTAAGTTACCCTTAAACTGTCCCTAAATCGCTCCCAAACCGTCATCCAAACCGTTTTGAACCGTCCTTTTTCGAACTGTCCTTTTTCGAACCTCCCTTCAAACCGTTTTAAATCAGGGCTTGAACCGAAACCGACGGTTCAGAAACCGCCTTTCAAATCATCTCTTAGCGATTTTGTTCAGATTCATGATTTCATTGAACCTAAACTAGCGGTTCAAGAACCATAACCGATGGTTCCTCAACCGTGGCTACCCCTACCAAACTGGCCTTATATGAATATTAGCATTCCATCAAGAGATCTAAACTTCAAGTCCAAATAATGAGAACATCCACATTGAATATGCGCATATTTTTAAGTTAAGATTATTTTTTTCCAACTGATCAAAAAACACATTAGAATAACTCTACAATTAGAGCTAGAGCTAACCTAAAAGGCAGTTGATAAATATTCTATAAAAGAGGTTATCAAACACTTTGATTTAGTTGCTTGAATATATATAAGCTATCTGCTGCGGTGAATATCCTTGAGAATCCAACGTATCACTATTCAACAATGGAAATAAACAGTAAAGGTGAAGACCACAAAGCAAAACAAGAATGAGGAAGTGAGGTTCCAGCAAGACAGTAGCCACTCTATTTGCCTGTCGAGGGATCTAACAGAGGGAAAAAAACTATTCCCCAGATTAAGAAGAAGCAGCAAGTCCTACAAGACAGTCCCCCATTCAGAATGATCCACCACAGAAGATGTCATCTCATAAAATAAGTACAGTGAAGCAACCTCAAAAAGCAAAGATGAGAAATGTAGCGAATGCAGCCATAATAATGTCTGCTTCAATGCCTCTGCTTCAGCAAATTTGGCCTCAAGGATGCCAACACTCCATCCCGATCCAGCAATCACAAACTCACCCCTATCATTGCGCAAAACAAAATCAAAACCAGTGCATCCATGATCAGCAAATGTCGCCGCATCCACATTGCATTTAAAAGTACCAAGAGGAGGAACAAACTAAGATTGCACGCGAGCACGAGCTGGAGAATGAGAAGAACTGGTTCGAGAAATGCGATAGGACTGTGCATCAAGTCAAGATCGAAGAAAAGTGAGACCATGGTCAACCACAGCCTGAGACTCAAAATGCTTTTGATTCCGCAAAAGTTGGTTACGGCTCGCTAGATGTTCCAAGCAATAGCCCCAGGGGAAGCAATAAAATCCGCCATCAAGTTCTAAAATTTTTTGATGTTAAATTTCGCAAATCAATATTAAAATTATTTTCTTTTTTAAAAAAAAATTTAGGTCTTTTAAAATTATAATTAAACCTAAACTTTTTTCAACTTTTTCTTCTTTGATTTGCATAAAATAATAATAATCAAACAAAATTACATAAAATTCAAAAATTAGAATACAAAAACCTTTACCCAACAAGAAGCCAAAATATTTCTATCAATTTTTTCTTTATTTTTTAGTCATATAATTTTAATATTAATATAAAATTAATTTTAAACAGAATTGAACGATGAAAATTTTTTACATAATTGATTTTAGTTAATGTGAGATTAAGATTTAATTAATGTTGTTAATCTTTGAGTCTTATTTTTGTTTAAATATAAAACTGTTTAAAATGTAAAAAATTGTAAATTTTTATTTATTATTTTAATTAAAATTTATTGTTTAACAAAAATCTTTTTATTTTTCTGTTATGTGAATATTTAAAATTATTTTTTAATTATGTGTTATTGAACTTTTGAATATTTTAATCCAAGGATATTAAAATATAAAATCATTTAATAACATAAATAAAATTTTAAAAAAGTTTGTAAAATTTTATTTTAATAAATATTTCTAATTTATAATAAATATTTATAGCATATATGAATCTGTTCGTTATATCGAGTTCCTTCTATTGCAAAGATGAAGAGATGTCAAGGCTTGATCTTTTAAAATAGCATATCTGGAGATAAAACTCATTAATAATTTTTTGAAAAACGTTTTGATTTTTAATATTTTCTTATCAGCAGAATATTTTTAGTCCTTGAGATTTATGCTATTAATTTTTCATTTTAGTCCAAAACAATTGACTTTGACTATAATTTAGTACTAATTTTAAAATTTAATCCGCAACAATTTTTGGATTTTTATATCATTGAACGTTTTAACTCAAAAAAATTTATATTTTTCGTCAATAAAAGCAGGAGGATTAAAGTGTTTAATTTTGAAATAGTAGACAAAAGTGAATGTCTATTAAGCTAAACCTCTAGGAGTTGCATGTAATTTTATAACAAAAAAAAAAAAAAAAAAAAAGGCTGCTTCCACATAATTATACACTTTCATTTCTTCTTGAGAGGATGTCTAAACATGAAAACACCTCACTTCTTTTGTCGAGTTAATGAAGGGGACTGGCTTGGCAGAGGAGAAGGGAAGACTTCAGATATGGTATCCCAAGAAAAGTCGTCTTTTTTTCTACTCCTCCTGTCCAAGAACGACGGCCTAACAGGTGTTCCCACCATTTCAACCTTGCATGTTAACATGGCAACAATCTCTGACATAGGGGGCCTCAAGTTTGCAAGAGGTTGAAGACACAAGAAAGCTACATGGATTGCTTGCAACACATCTTTCTCCACAAACCCATGTTCTCGCATTCTAGGATCAACTAGATCAATTACACTGGACCTCTCATATAATTTCCACGCCTGCAAAGCAAATGAAAGAGTTAATGGCAAGGTATTTAATTTAATATCAAAGCACTTCAATGAAGGTGACTAAGTGGCATACATATTCAGGGAGGTATTGCATATCTGATGGTAAAGTTAGATCTGTGTTCTTCCTGCAGCTAATAATTTCAAGGACAAGCACTCCAAAGCTATAGATGTCTGCCTTTTCAGACAATTCTCCTCTAATGGCATACTCAGGGGCTGTGTAACCTCTGAATAAGAGAACAAAACAATTTATAAAGAGATGATAGATAAATATGACCAGAATAGCAGAAATTGATATGTGAAGCTCAGTGGCATATCCGTACAATAAAAATTACAGAAGCACACTTCATAAAAGCAGTCGCATGAATAGCATAAAACTCATAGCTTTATTTAATTCTTTTAAGTAGTTTATCAAATAAAAGAATTTTTATTTTTCATCCAACTCTTATTTGCTTTCCACAGCACAATGTAGAAGAAAACAAAGAAGATTGTCATCGATGGTGCAAAGGTTTAAAAACTTGGCACAACTGGTGTGGTATCTTTGTATTGCAAGAATACATTGGTTATCTTTTGTGGAAGACTTTGTTGGTGATATTGATCATTGCAATAGCCAATAATGGCGCGTCAGATTTGGTGGCTACTGTGCTAGGAGGGGAAACCAAAAAAGTAGAAAGAGAGACAATATATCAGAGAGCAGAAACAAAGGTTGCACTTATTTGTTCAAGTTATACCAAATCTACTACTTAAAGAGTTGCAACAAATGGTTTTTAAAGCAATTCCATAGACTCCTAGTTCTGTAATAAAAACTTACAAAGTTCCAGCAAATGTAGTGCTTAGGTAAGCTTGGTCTTCTGGGAAGAACCTAGCCAGCCCAAAATCTCCAATCCTAGGTTGGAATTTATCATCAAGAAGAATGTTGCTCGCTTTGATATCTCTGTGAACAATTCTTAGGTGTGAATCCTCGTGTAGATACTGTAATCCTCGAGCAATCCCTAAAATTATTTGGAACCTTGTTTTCCAATCTAGGAAATGATCGCTTTTTCCTGCATCACAGAAATGAAGGCATATATTCAGCTAAAGCATTTAACATGGTATCATTTTTAATAAAATAATGGTTTCTTTCTGACAAATATGCTGTGATTTATGCTACTCCAAAGATCTCTGTTTAAAGTTAATTTATTACTTACCAAAAACTCTATGGAACCAAAAGATTGTGAACAGAATAAATGAATTTATGGTTGAAGATTACTCAGAAAAATAGTACTGCTTGTTCCTTAGTTATATAAGAATAATTGGTCTTTGTTCCTCAGGAACCAAATGATGACTAGTAAATCAGTTTGCAGTTCCACCAGTACAACCTATAAAAAAAAGGGGAAAAAAAAAAAAGCAGTACTTGGAGGAATTGTCCTTGGATCTGGAAAATAGTCTGTAAATGACCTGGGCTTGGTATTAGGTTTGATACAACCTACCTTGAGGCATCTGATTAATAAGTTAAACTGGATCCTATGCAAATCTGTAATTAAGCAGTGTACTAAACTGGATGGAGAGTTTACAGAGTTGAACAGGGAACCTCATCAGCATTATTGGGCTAGCCTCAAATAGGTATTAGCAGTAGACCCTAACTCCTGCCTATGAGGTTCACCCAGACATTGCTCTCCTGCATCCCTTGGGAGAGATCAGAGAACCATTTCAAACAATCACAGGATTTCTTATGTTGAGAAGAAGATACAGCTTGTACCTACATATTGTAACAAATAATACCAAGAAGAAGAGAAATAGCAGATTGAGATGATAGTGATACCATATAGTATGAGGTCCAAACTCCTATTCTTCATGTACTCATACACAAGTAGTCGTTGGGCCCCATCCGAGCAACACCCAAGAAGTCGAACCAAGTTCTTGTGTTGGATGCTTGTGATCATCCTCACCTCTGAAAGAAATTCTGATTCCCCTTGCTGGGATTTTTCAAGAGACAACTTTTTAACTGCCACCATTCTGCCATCAGCTAACTTTCCCTATGGAATGGCAGCAACCATCACAAAATCTTAAGTGAAAAAATATAAAGCATGAAGCTTGTTGATGAAATTCAATGAATGTGATTTTAGCAGCTCCAAGTGAATGGTGGTAAAAACTCTCAAAGGTACAGAACCACATACTGTTTGCCTAAGTATAGTTCCAGTTCAACATGTCACGGTTGTTAAATGATTTGTTAACTTCTGATCTGAAGACATAAATCAAATAAAGTCATACACTCATTCAATATCAGCATCCTATGAAAAGACTTATTATTATTATTATTATTATTATTATTATTATTATTACAACCCATTTAAGCCCATGTAAGGAAGTTTTGATGCATGCAGAGGAATCACAAATAAAAACTTTAGAATGGAACTAGTTAATCAACCAAAATAGACATTTTAGATTCAGCATGAATTACCCGATAGACAGGTCCAAATCCACCTCTTCCAAGAAGATTACTAGGATGAAAATTTTTAGTTGCCTTCTTCAATGTATTGAAGTCAAAATAGCTTATGGTTCGAAGGTTCCCACTCCAGAAATCAGCAGAAGCTGCATTCAGGTATAAGAGCATATAACTTTAGATGGCTGATTATGTTAAACGCTCATAATTGTATTACTATTACCTTTCTGCTTTTTATTTCTTCTCAGTAAAAACTTCATTGTCTCTGAAGGTTTGACAAACTTCCAAAACGCTACTATGAGAATCAGCAATATAATGAGAAAAATAATCCCTCCAAGGAAAAAGAATAAAGCTGAAGAATGTGATGAAGAGGATGAGCCCTGAATCTGAAGCTTCGTGGGAGGTGGAGAGATCACTGCATGCATTTGATTGCTCATATTTCAGTGGATATTTAAAGGAAATTAATCAAAGAAATAACATCCATTAAAACAAGCCAAGCTCATCCCACAGCCATATTCCATCCCCAGTAACATTCATCTCCCATCAGCCTTCCCCATTTGAATATTGTGTATAGGAAGTCTGAGAATGGCTTTAGTACCATGAGCTTTGTATGATTTGCCTTTCAATACATTCGAATTAGTTGAGATGATCAGTATTTTGCCTTTCATTTTCTGTCTTTCATCAATAAATACCCAAACTTTGCTTAGCTTTTCACCTCAACCTATCCATGTCAAGCTCAGCTAGAAAGAAGAAACAATGTCGTTTTTCCACCACAGAATGAGTAATTACAAAAGGAAAACTCATTGAATGAACCTTGAAATTTTTAATTTTCAAGAAAAATTTTATGGCATTAGAGCAAAGGGTACATTCCAAATTCAAGAAATGAGAATCAAATAGCTGAAAAGGTAGATGATGAAAGTGGAGAACACTGCAACACTCTTAGTACATTCACAACCAATTCCACTACTCTACTGATAATCAGAAATCAGAATTGCACATAATTGAAAGCAACTGATGGATCCTCTGCATATTGAAAAAAAATTAATAATAACAATTTCCAGTAATCGTACCTTCTACTGCTCGGCGAGCCATCATCACAAGCTTCGAAGCAAGTATTTTTCTAGGAATGAAAGCTAATTCTCTCTTCTAATTCCTTGTTTTTTCAGGAAAATAAAAATAAAAATAAATGTTTTGTTTCGTTTCTTTAAAAAAGGGTAGAAAGGTCCAGACAGGAAAAGAGAGTGCAGCTGTAACATAGGACCAATCGAAGGGAATTGGAGGATCAAAGACGAGGAGAAAGATCCAAAATGTCTTCATTAGTAGACGGCGAAACACACAAGTAGCAGTACAAGTGCAAGTATTCTTGTGCATGAAAAAACGCGTCTTTGATTCCTTACAATGTCTTCCTGCTTGTGAAGCGCCAGCCATAGCCGACCATTCTTTTTATTTTTCTTATTGCCCCAAATGCCATAGAAAAAGTCCCCTCTACTCCCCCGGAAAACTACCCAATCTCTGCAACCCTGACGACAGAGTCCAAAACCATTTCCAAAGAAATTTTCGAGGCCATTTACTGATGTCGAGCTTGTTGGCGCATCCATCCGCTGATCTATAAACATTTGCCGCACACAGCTTGAAAAGACTGCAAAACTCGTGCCGAAACTTGAAAGGGATGGCAAAGGATCGATAGTTTTAGTCACCCGATCCGACCAATGAAATCGGCTACTCATGGATAAGTTTTACCCGCCGTTACTCAAGTATTATTGTTTTTATTTTAAATAAATAAAAAATAAATAACGATTTTAAATTTTAAACTGGCTACAAAAGTTTGAAAGGAAAATTATATAATTACAACTTAAATTATTATAAATATTTTTATAAAAATTTTTAAAAATATATATATTAAATTAAAATTTAGATTTTTTTATATAAATTAAAGGTAGGTGATATACACTTATTTGATGGACGATAAATAAAATTTAATTATAATTTAAGATTTTTTTTTAATGAAAAAAATGATAAAAAAAGGTGAAAGAATAAAGAGTGAAATTAAAAAAAATGAAAATCAGAAAAAAAATAAAGATAAAAAAGGAAATGAGAGAAAAAGAAGATGGAAAAATGTAAAAAATATATATATATATAGAAGAGAAAAAATACGAAAAACTGAAAGAATAAGAGTAAAATTCAAAAAAAAAAGAAAAATAAAATAAAGATAAGAAAAAAGATAATAAGAAAATGAATTTAATAAAAGCAAAAGATAAAAATGAGTGAAAAAGAAAATGAAGAATATATTAATAAAAAAAGAAAAAATAGATAAAAATAAAAAGAAAATGGAATGATAAGTGGGATGAAAGAGTGAAATAAGAGAAAGTAGAAAGAAATAATGAAATGAAATAAAGAGTAAAATTGATTCTACAAATTTTTAAGCGTGATTTATTAATGAATTTTAAAATTCATTGTAAATTGAAAAAAAAAAATAACATTTTCCTTTCAAAGATTATCAATAGATTTTACATGTGTCTGGGAGTTGCTATTAGTCCGGAAGGTGTCTTCGGAAACACAAATTTAACTTAATGACAGTAAGGGATGGTCGGAATATGATAGTTTGAATACGTTTTCGCCAGTTTGCAGTTCAATCCAATTCTTTTTTGCCCTAAATGATATCGATCATGTCTTCGTTGCATTCAACTCCTCGAAAGAAGAAGAGGCATTGATGCGATGCTAGGGGATCTTCATGGTAGAAGACAGAGAATGGAAAAGAAAAACACTTGAGAAGCTCGGGAGGGAGAGACTTGAGGAAGAAGGATTCACTTTCTGAGTTATTTTTTAGATAATAAATTATTTTTAAATTTAGAAATATAAATTTATTATTTATTATTAAAAATTAATATTTTAATTTCAGTTGAAATTACAATGAGTTAAACAAACGGTGCATGTTCGCATTGTATTTCAAAGTATAGAATAGGTTCTATTTTCCATGTTCCAACCAACAGTCATGTTGCCTGGATACCGCCACGTGTCTGTGTACTAAAGCATTATCGATATCTTTCCCATTGGAAAGCAACTCGGCATCGGCCCACTAGCTCTAGCAGAGCACCATCGTGCCAGTTCCACTTGCTTTTTCTTTATATAACTTATTCTATTCTCAGTTGCATGTATTGCTGCCACATTTCTCATTCTCATACGAAGAACTGAAGAAGGATGGTCATAACTACCACCATTGCTGCCGACTCCAACGAGCTTTTGCACTCCACTTTTGCTTCCAGATATGTTCGCACTCCTGTTCCAAGGTCAATTTCCTTAATTTTCTCTTGCTTGCTTACATTCCTCAATTACTTTACCTTCTTATGTGATCTTATCAGTATATAGTAACAGTGAAGGTACGTATGGGTGTGGGTGCAGGTTTAAGATGCCAGAGAGGTCGATGCCCAAGGAAGCAGCATATCAGATGATTAATGATGAGCTGATGTTGGATGGGAATCCAAGGCTTAACTTGGCTTCCTTTGTCACCACTTGGATGGAGCCCGAGTGTAATGATCTCATCATGACTTCCATTAACAAGAATTATGTTGACATGGATGAGTACCCAGTTACCACGGAGCTCCAGGTTTTATCATATATACCTCTTTTATTCACTACTTATTTATAATTTTCAAGTAAACAGTATATTCATATTCAAATATTTAAATTAGACTTGAATTTTCTTATCCAATTAAACACCATTGAAGAGAATTCAAGTTACAAGTAGTTGTGTATTTCTTTGTTTAGTTGTCAATACACAACAAAAAGAAAGTGCTGTTTCTTTATTTGTAATGGTACTGAACAAGTGACTTATATGATAAACTAGTTGTAAATTCATTTATTCCACTTGCTTACTTTTGTCTTAGTTGAGGAATCTTCTCCTCAAAATGCAAAATATCTTCTTTCTGAATTTTCATTATGTGATGAATTTCACTTTGTTATTTTTTTTTCTAATTATTAATTTTATGGACGAGGCACAATTTCTTTGAAGATATTACATCTTTTTCTCACATTGTAATTCTGGTCCTGCAGAATCGGTGTGTGAATATGATAGCTCACCTGTTCCATGCTCCTGTTGGAGATGATGAAACTGCAATTGGAGTAGGGACTGTGGGATCATCAGAGGCGATCATGCTGGCTGGATTAGCTTTTAAAAGGAAGTGGCAGAACAAGAGAAAAGCAGAGGGCAAAACTTACGATAAGCCCAACATAGTGACCGGAGCTAATGTGCAGGTGAGTTTTAAATCTCTTTCTTTTTTTTACACTTATCGTGCCGCTTATTTTTAGAAGTGCAATCTGGTTATCCTCTCATTCATTTTTTTCGTGTGTGTGTGTTTTGAAGTTTAATGGTTGTCTTCTTTTGCAATCTATTTCATATATAGGAGTAGTGATGCTACTAGTAACATGTTTTCCAGCAAACATCATGCCATATTTTCTTGGCATGCTCGTTTGATTGTTTACATTTTGTGATGTTTACCTTCATCTGTGATTCATACTACTATTCTCTTGACCAATGGTAAAGAATAAGAACAGTTGATATTAATAACAAGAGCATAAATATGGTCTGAGTTGTACATGTTATGATACTAAGCTGAAAGGAGACCTGTTGGTCCAATTCTTGTACTACTAGTGTCACAATTTCTCCACTAAACTTCATCACATATGGTTCAACAAACTGGGGTCCTACTCCGGTATCAGTGCCTTCATTTAATCTGGGGTCCTACTCCAATGTTTTCTTTTGAATCTCAGTATATTTCATTGAACATTTTATTAAGTATATCTCCTCTATCCTATGAGAATAAATTAATTAGTACGTTAGTCCTACTTCCTACATTCAAAGCAATAACATACTTCAATACACCTATTATCTCTATTTCTTCTGGCAGGGGATATATTCAAAGTTGAAACTCTCTCCCCCAACATGGAATTTCTAATTTCACCACACATCTGGACATTGTGTCTTGGTGCTTGGTAGAGAAAAGGCAAGCACATAGTGGAAACTGGATTGAAGTTACTTTATCATGCTTCTCTCCCTTTTTCTTTCTCGTGCATTTCAAACAATTATCGATCTGATGCTACCAGGGGAATTTCGGTTCTAGTCCTGGTGCCATGTAAACCTGCAATAGGAGAAAAGATGAGGTGGATGGCCTACTAGCAGGCCATTCCGATGCTCAAATCAGATATCTAATTGAGAGAGTTGAGAAAATATTAGAGAACTATTTGATAAGAATTACAGAATGAATATGCCTATCTAGTTCTGGCCACTTCGTTGGTATTTATAGGCTTTCTAAGTAAATAACCATTATTGTGTTTATGGATGTTATCTTGGCTGAAATTCCGAGATTGTCTTTATGAAATCCTCTTTTGCTTGATTGCTAGGGTGATTATTGCTCGGTCCGTGAGATCCAGACTTTGCTTGTCATAGTTGCTTGCTCAGTATGATCTTCGTTTGCCTTGTTGGGCGGACAAAGGTTTGTTCGGTCTTCTATTTGCTCAGCTCGTTTGTTCTAGTTGACCATCTCAATATCATCCGACTTCTTGACTGCCATGTTGGAAGTGATTCTGACTATTCGGCTACTACGCTGGACATAAATTTGACTGTTTGACTAGGATTTTGGGCGAATAGTATCACTATCTAATCAATTGTGTTCTTGCTTCTTTATGACATCTCAAATCTCCACCTAAAGCTTTATTTCATAAGCCTCACCCTTAGATATGAACAATGTGTTCCCCCCATGTAACTATATTTGAGGAATTGTATGTGGTTTAATCACTTGGAGTTGTTGACTCTACTTTGGGACATCATGTTTTTTGTTGACCTCACAAAGCTATTTATAGTTTGGAAAACAAGACTTCTTGTATGTGATACAAGGAACAAAGTTATTTTCTTCTTGGAAATATCTTGGTGAATTCTAAAGCAAATTTATATGTATTTATTCTCACAACAATATTTAGGCTTACACTCAGTTTGTCTTCATGATTTTGTAGAAGTTATAAGTCCTTTATTTCTAAATTTATTTTTATCCTCCTTAACTGCTTCTCAAAGATTTAGGGACCTGCATTATTTTCTTGGCGTGTGGACTTCTAGTGGTTTTTCCCTATCCCAATATGAATGTATACATGATATCTCAAAGAAATCTAATAACATGGCTAGTGGTGAAGGAAATTTCTATTCCGATTGCCAATTCATGTGCTCTAGTTTTAATTATGACTCCCTACCCTCCAAAGTTTCCACTGTGTATCATAGAGGAGTTGGCGTGTTTTGGTATTTATCTCACTCAATCGGACATTGCATTTTCATTGAGCTAATTATCTCAATTTATGATTCGACCATAGTCAAGAGAGCTCTTTTCTACCTTAAAGGGTACAATTCGTCATAGCTTATTCCTTGGAAACCACTCTCCTCTTGATTGCCATGTATTTTATAATGCAGATTAGGCAAACAACAATAATTACTATACTTCAGCATCAGCATACATAGTGCCTCTTGGTATAAGTGTTATATCTTGGTACTCATGCAAGCAAAATTTTGTTGCTCATTCATCCACTAGAGTGAAGTACAGCACCGTTGCTGCTACAGCCTTTTAACTAGTTTCGTTCCAAATTTGCAACTGGAGCTTGGCATTCCATTAGTTTCCCCACTTTTTTCTTTGTGATAATATTGGAGCTACATATCTATGTTTGGATCCAAGTTTCATATTATACACAGATTGAATGTTTACCATTCTATTTGGGATTTGATACATCTGCTTTAAATAGTCAAAAACCTCTTCAATTAATTTATAAAGGGTAAAAAAAATCCATTTTGATTTCTCACTTTTCTAACTTTACTAACGTGGGGAAGGGGGATTGGGAATCACCACAGCTTAAATGTTATGAGTAAGGAGCAGAGCAGTTGGGGAGTTAGTCTAGCAGTTAAATAGGGAGATTCTATTGTACTAGTCTATTGTAATTACTCTCCAGTCACTTGTAATTGTAGAGAGCAGTTATAGAATCCAAATAAGTATAACTAGGAACTTAATTGTAAAGAGGAGACTATCTAAGATCATTAATAACCAAAGGTATCTCTCATCTCTGAAATATTCTCTTTCTGTTCTCATCTACTCTCTGCTCTTTTCTCATCTACTTCTATTCTCTTTTCTCATCTATTTCTATCTCTTTCTCTCCCTATTCCTCTGTTTCAGTAAGTGTGCAGGTTGTTATGTAACATTAAACTTTATTACCATTGTATTTGTTATGGCAATTGATTTTTATTAGGATTTCAGTCATTTGTCGCATTGTTAAATGCTCTGCAAATTATGTTACACAGGTCTGCTGGGAGAAATTTGCAAGGTACTTTGAAGTTGAACTGAAGGAGGTGAAGCTGACAGAGGGCTATTATGTGATGGACCCCGTGAAAGCAGTTGAGATGGTAGATGAGAATACAATCTGTGTTGCAGCCATTTTAGGATCAACCCTGACAGGAGAATTTGAAGATGTGAAGCTTCTTAATGAACTACTCACTAAAAAGAATGAGGAGACTGGATGGGATACCCCAATTCATGTTGATGCTGCTAGTGGAGGCTTCATTGCTCCTTTCGTTTACCCAGATCTTGTGTGGGATTTCCGTTTGCCATTGGTGAAGAGTATTAATGTAAGTGGTCATAAGTATGGTCTTGTATATGCTGGTGTTGGTTGGGTAATTTGGAGGACTGAGGAAGACCTGCCAGAGGAGCTTATTTTTCACATTAACTACCTTGGGTCTGATCAACCCACTTTCACTCTCAACTTCTCAAAAGGTAATTGGTAAAGGATGAGAAGAAAAAAAGATTCAAAAAAATATAGGGAAAGAGAAAAATAATAAGCTTACCGCATTTGTGCTTCTTTCTTTTGGTTTAAGTTGGTTCCATATTCTTGATTTCCTGCATTCTGGTGTTAAAGGTGAGATGTTGACTATAAGAAGTGAAATTAGAGCTTGATTACACCCGCAAGCTTATCAGCTTGATGGTAGGTGAATCTCTCAACTAGGATGACAACCTAGGATAAGATTCCTCTCTCCCTAATGTGTAAACCACTAAAACATAGAGCTTGATCAGCCATACATGATATCTTTTCTTTTTCTTTATGATTTCTTCATAAATTGTTGTGGTTTATCTTTCCAATTTTTTGCTATAAACCAAAAAAATTTTCCTGTTTGAGGGCTTCCTAAGATAGGCAGGTTTGAGATGTGCATTTATATATATTGAAATTTTTTTATTATTATATTGGGATGAATTTGGTTAGAGATATAGCTTTGAATAGTGGCCCGGCCTGCCTAGAACTTGATGAAGATGTTACTTATATTTCTCTTTAGTTATTGAATTGTCTTCTAGATACATGTTTTACTTGTGAGTGGCGGAAATTAGATAAGCTCATACAGCCTTTTCATTATTAACACCATTTTGCTTTCCACATTTTGGCAGGCTCAAGTCAAATAATTGCTCAATATTATCAGTTTCTGAGGCTTGGTTTTGAGGTAAACTTTTAGTATTATTTACATGCTCTGCAATCATGAAAGATTTGATTCATCTAATTGAAGAGTTTTTTACAATATCATTTTCTATGCAAATTAATCTAAATTTCATTTCTTCCCAAGATCCCATTAACAGCTGGTATGCAGCAATGAAGTTTGATTCTCATTTAAGATGTTGGTCTTAACTCTCTCAAAAATAGATGTAGTGTCTAGTTGATATTATGGACTAGAATAGATGCATTATGTGAAGCAAGCAAGCACATATATTTTAGTGAGTAGCATCAGTTATGTACATATACTGCCATCAAACATATGGTAAAAACTAGATACATCCTTAAAGTCAATGCACTTGGAAAGATGTTTAGTTAGATATGAAAATCTACTTCATAAACTCTCACCTAATAATTTAAGTTGGCCAAATCACCTCCTCCCCCCCAAAATAAATAAATAAATAAATAATGAAAACCTCAACTATAAGGCATTGATGTAAATTATAGTCATCTCTTGTATTTGAATTTATTTAGATATTGTTAGTCTAAGTGGGCTTGACCCCACGTGTTAACATGTTCTACGACTCAAAAATAAATACTCAACTTTAGCATTTATCAAAAAGTAGACATGCCATGTCAACATCTATAGCATCTATTAGAATTTTTAGTATTTTGTCATTTTTTATTTAGGAATATTAGATGTATCAGTATGTTACATTACATTCACTAGGGCTGTGCACGATTCTAGGGATCTCGAACTAAACTAAAGAACAGTACCAAACCGAACTTATTTTGATACTTTGGTTCAATTTTGATTCTTCACTTCCAAGAACTAAGCCAGAACCATTCCAAGAACTAAATTTATATATATGTTTTTTTATGATTTTTTGGATGTATTATATATATATATATATAATTATGGACTATGTAACCTAATATTATATTTCATCTCTTTATTTTTCTTAATATATTTAGTTATAAATACATTAATATATTTAATATATTTTTCTTAATATTTAGAATGAAGGAACAGTTCCTTATCATCAGTACACTTATGGTGAGTTAGCCTCTGAAGTGGTATCTGCCGGAGTTGCATTATGTACTGAATTAAAAATTCATAAACAAATGCAAAAGGAAAAAATCACGGGTAAATGAATACTCTGTGATTTCTGTGAACAAATAGGATTTCCGCCTATAACTTTCCCTCATAAAAGGAAAGTTAAAGGGGGCAGAGTAGGGAAGAAAAAGAAAAATTATAATACTAAAGGTATTATAAGCAAGATAAAAGAGATAAAGGAGAATCTTCTACAAAGAAAACTCAAAGAAAGAAAACAAAATCTTCTAAAAAGAAGAAAAAAGTTACAGAAGTAGTCTGTTATAAGTGTGGAAAGGTAGGACATTACGCTAATAGGTGTAAAGTAAAACAGCAAATACAGGCACTATCAATTGATGAAAATCTTAAAGAATCATTAATAAAAATATTTCTAAATGATAGTGAGCCAGAAGACTTAGAAGTCAATGCAGTAAATTATACCTCTGAAGAAAAAGAATCTTCTAGCGAATCTGATGATCAATGTGATAGAAATTGTGATTGTTATAAATCTTTGTGTACCTTAAATGGTTTATGTGTCCTAACAAAGGAAGAAAGTTTAATACTAGATCTCATAGATAAGATTGAAGATCAAGAAGAAAGAAGAACTAAGTTAGAGGAAGATTTAAATTTATATAAGGATAAAAGTCCTTTAGAAAAGAAAATAGAAGAAAAACAAAGCCTGTATGATCTTAAAGAGATCATTGAAAAGATTAAAAGGGCTAAAATGCCAAGAGAACCTACGGTAAAAGAATTAAGGCAAGAAATTAATTCAGTTAAAACTGAATTACAGAATTTAAAAGAAAGAGCAATTTTACTCGAAATAAAAAATGATTCTCAGCTAAAAGCTGAAGTAAAAGAAGAAGAAGAAATAGAAGTTGAAGATAATACTAATAGTATTAATAATCTTCAGTACATCAATCGAATTGATAGAGTTCTTACTCATAAATGGTACACTAAAATTACAGTGGTAGTTCATAAAGAGTACTTGTTCAGTACTGTCACCTTAATAGATTCAAGCGCTGATTTGTGTTGTATCAAGCCCGGATAAAGGAGGAGGGTTGCGGTAGGTGACAACCAGCGTAAAAATTTCGTCACACCCTATGATGTGGATTCAAAAGATATAAACGTTGGGGCGTCCTCTACTAACGACGCGCTACATCGAAGCCCGGGTGTAGTGATAAATATTCAAGGGTGTAGGGCGTTCACCGGCGACTTCGCCATCTGCGCCGGGTGTGGTGTTAAGTGAGCAAGGGTTCCCACATCATGGACGGGTGTGGGTAAAGAAGTTAGTCCATAGGAGAGAGAGTAGAACAAATAGTGGAACAGAACACAAGATAGACATAGAAAACAATAGAAGATATCATAGAAGGAGACCAATTAGGAAGGAGGAGGATCAGGGTTGGTACTTGGAATGTTGGATCACTTACAGAAAAATTAATGGAGCTTGTGGATACCTTGGAAAGGAGAAGGGTGAATATTGCTTGCATTCAGGAGACTAAATGGGTAGGAGAGAAAAGTAAGGAAGTAGATAATTCAGGGTACAAACTGTGGTTTACTAGAAAGGAGAGAAATAAGAACGGAGTGGGTATAATCATAGACAGAACATTAAAAGACGCAGTAGTAGCTATGAAAAGAGTAGGAGATAGAATTATACTAGTAAAGCTAGTACTAGAAGGAGAAACAATAAATATAGTTAGTGCTTGTGCCCCACAAATAGGACTAGACAGTGAGAGTAAACAAAGGTTTTGGAAAGATATGGATGATTTAATGCAAAGCATACCGAATGAAGAGAATGTTTTCATTGGTGGAGATTTGAATGGACATGTAGGAAGTGATAGGCAAGGTTATGAGAATGTTCATGGAGGTTTTGGTTTTGGCAGTCGAAATGAGGAGGGAAAAAGCATCCTGGATTTTGCTATGGCATACGACCTAATACTAGCAAATACCTACTTTATAAAAAAGAGAGTCACATTTAGTGACTTTCAAAAGTGGGCAACATATAAGCCAAATCGACTTCCTCTTAACCAGGAAGACAAATAGAGCTCTATGCAAGGATTGCAAGGTCATTCCAGGAGAGGCTTTAACAAGTCAACATAGGTTGGTGGTCTTGGATGTCAAGTTTAGGAACAATTCAAGTAAGGTCAGAAGAAATAGTGTAGCTCGAACAAAGTGGTGGGAGTTCAAAGGAGTAAAACAAGTGAAGTTCAAAAATGAGCTTCTCGAGTCCGAAGTATGGAAGCTAAATATGGAGGCCAATGATATGTGGATATAGATGGCATCAAAGATTAGAGAAGTAGCTAGAAAAGTACTTGGAGAGTCTAAAGGACATGGACCATCCTCAAAAGAGAGATGGTGGTGGAATGAGAAAGTACAAAAGGCAGTGAAGAGAAAAAGGGAATGGTATAAGAAATTACCTAAATGTGATAATAATGAGGCATATGAACAGTACAAGATAGCAAAGAAAGAGGCAAAAAAGACAGATAGTCAAACAAGAGCACAGGCCTTTGAAAAGTTATATGCGAAACTTGGAACTAAAGAAGGGGAGAAAGATATTTATAGATTAGCAAGGAGTAGAGAAAGGAAATGTCAAGATCTCAATCAAGTTAGGTGCATTAAGGATAAAGAAGGAAAAGTGTTGGTGAAAGATGAGGACATTAAAGAAAGATGGAGAAATTATTTTAATGATCTCTTTAATAATAGTGAAAATGGAAATAGCGTGAATATAGATTATAGAACAATAGAAAAGAATGTAAATTATACTAGAAAGATTAGATCTTTAGAAGTAAAGGAAGCACTTAAGAGAATGAAAGTGGGTAAAGCCTGTGGACCCGATGAAATACCAATTGAAGTGTGGAAGTATTTAGGAGATATGAGAGTGGCATGGTTAACTAAATTATTTAATAAGATTCTAAACTCAAAGAAAATGCTTGATGAATGGAGGAATAGTATTTTAGTACCTATCTTTAAAAATAAGGGAGACATATAGAGTTGCTCAAACTATAGGAGAATTAAACTTATGAGCCATACTATGAAGTTGTGGGAGAGAGTTGTGGAGCATCGACTACGTCATGATACTTCTATCTCTCTTAATCAATTTGGTTTTATGCCCGGTTGTTCAACTATGGAAGCGATTAGAAGTTTGATGGAGAAATATAGAGATGGGAAAAAAGATTTACACATGGTTTTTATTGATTTGGAGAAGGCTTATGATAGTGTTCCAAGAGAGGTCTTATGAAATGTGTTAGAACAAAAGAGGGTATCTATTAGGTACATACAAGTATTGAAAGATATGTATGAAGGAACAACTACTATTGTGCATGGTGGGAGGGGACACAAGAGATTTTCCGATCTCAATTGGATTACACCAATGATCAGCCATAAGTCCTTACCTTTTTACATTAGTTTTAGATGAACTGAAACATATACAAGAGAGTATTCCTTGGTGCATGATGTTTGCGGATGATATTATTACGATAGATGAGACACGAGAAGGAGTCAATAGGAAGCTAGAACTTTGGAGAAGTACTCTAGAGTCAAAGGGTTTTAAGTTAAGTAGAGCGAAGGCAGAATACATGCATTGCAAGTTCGGTGAAGGCCAAAGCGGTGATAGGGAAGGAGTTAGTTTGAATAGAGTGGTACTATTCCAAAGTAATCACTTTAAATATCTAGGCTCAGTCCTTCAAGTAGATGGGGGATGTGAGAAGGATGTTATTCATAGGATTAAAGCCGGATGGTTGAAGTGGAGACGTGCCACGGGAGTTTTATGTGATCGTAAGATTCCCAATAAGTTGAAAGAAAAATTTTACCGTCTGACCATACGTAGGCTATGTTATATGGTAGTGAGTGTTGGGCACTGAAAGAGTCGTATGCATCTAAGATAAGAGTTGCAGAGATGAGAATGTTAAGGTGGATGAGTGGCCATACTAGACTAGATAAAGTCCGTAATGAAAGTATTAGAGAAAAGGTAGGAGTGGTGCCAATTGAAGATAAGTTGAGAGAAGGAAGATTAAGGTGGTTTGGTCATGTGAAGCGTAGACATACGGAGGCTCCAGTTAGACAAGTAGAGCACATTAGGTTAGAGGATAGAAAGAAAAAAAGGGGTAGACCTAAATTTACTTGGAGGAGAGTAATATAGCATGACTTAGAAGCATTACACATTTCTGAGGATTTAACCCAAAATCGCTCAGAGTGGAAAAAGCGAATCCATATAGCCGACCCCAAATTTTTGGGATAAAGGCTTAGTTGAGTTGAGTTGAGTTGAGTTGAGTTGAGTTGGACAGCAGTAAAATGAATGTAAAATACAAGTTAAACAATACTGTTGTTTGCAATCAAGGAGTATGTTTTGAAATTCCTTTCATCCTAATAAAAGGATTTTCTCATCCTATGATATTAGGAAATTCATTTTTACACATGTTGTATCCGATTAAATCGGTATCAGAAAAGGAAATTGTGTCTGAAATAGAAGGAAAAGATATTATTTTTGAATTTCTCTTTACCAAAGGTAAAAGAAATTGATGTACCTAAAAGCAACATCAGAAATAAAGAAAATTTTATTAATTCTCTAAAAAGAGAAATATCGTACAAAACTACAAAAGAAAATGTTAATGAACCTATCTTACAAGTAAACATCAAAAATTTATAGGAAGAAATGCTTAACAGCATTTGTGCAGAAATTCCTAATGCTTTTTGGGGCATGTATTTAATCTACCATATGAGCCCAATTTTAATGAAAAAATGATCCCAACAAAAGCCCGGCTCATAGCCATGGGTCCAAGACATTTAGAAATTTGTAAGCAAGAAATTGCTGACCTTGAGAAAAAAGGGCTTATTAGAAAAAGTCAAAGCCTATGGAGTTGTCCGGCCTTTTATGTAGAAAATGCTGCAGAATTGAAACGAGGTATTCCCAGGTTGGTTATTAATTATAAGCCTTTAAACAAGGCCCTTAGATGGATTAGATATCCACTGCCTAATAAAAGAAATCTGTTAAACAGACTCTATGAGGCCCAAATATTTTCAAAGTTCGATATGAAGTCTGACTATTGGCAAATCTAAATAGCTGAAGAAGATAGGTACAAAACTGTCTTTACTGTACCATTTGGGCATTACGAATGGAATGCAATGCCATTTGGGCTTAAAAATGCCCCATCAGAATTTCAAAGAATTATGAATGAAATATTCAATGCTTATACAGCATTTGCAATAGTATATATTGATGATGTCATTATTTTTTCCAGGATAATTGATCAACATTTTAAATACTTAAATGTGTTCAAAAGAATTGTACAGTCAAATGGCTTGGTTGTCTCAGCCAGGAAGATTAAATTTGTTGATAAATTTTTTTGATGAAATAAAAGATAAAATCCAGTTGCAAAGATTCTTAGGCAGTCTCAATTATGTAGCTGAATTTTATAAAAGTCTAGCACAAGATGCCAAACCACTTTTTCAAAGATTAAAAAAGAATCCACTACCTTGGACCCAAGAGCACACTCTAGCTGTCAAAAGAATAAAACAAAAGGTTAAAACTTTGCCTTGTTTAGTCCTACCTCATCCTAAAGCCTTTAAGATAGTGGAAACAGATGCCTCAGACAAAGGGTACGGAGGAATCCTAAAGCAAAGGGTTGCCGATAAAGAAACTTTAGTAAGATTTACAAGTGGCATATGGACAGGCCCAATAGTTAATTACTCTACTATAAAAAGGAGATCTTATCTATAGTTCTCTATATACAAAAATTCAAATCTGATTTATTAAATCAGAAGTTTCTTATAAGAATTGATTGTAAGAGTGCTAAAGAAATACTCTTGAAAGATGTTAAAAACATCGTTTCAAAACAAATTTTTGCTAGATGGCAAGCCATCTTATCAGCATTTGATTTTGAAATTTAATTCATAAAAGGAGAAAACAATTCTTTGCCTGATTTTCTAACTCGTGAATTTCTTATAGGACATAAGTTCAAAGTCACCAATGACTCCTTCCAAGCGAACCCATGAGGTGTCGCCTCCTCCGCCTAAAATGATGGATAAACTCAGAGAAGATGTTTATACTGTCAGCATCGAAGCCAACAATGCAAAAGAGGTTAATTACCCATATATCCCTATTAGTTATTGCTTTCTTATGCCAATTGACAAAAAGCATAAGGATCTAAAATCTTATGAGATTGCAAACTTTTACACCGAACATCATACAGTAAATCCTTATTTACCCAAGGATTATACTTATTACCAAGCAATTTTGGCTGAAACAGATTCAGTTGTCTTTTCTCCAACTGAAAGATCCGCTAATGAGTGGGCATTTAGTAAATTCATAATAAAAAGGATAATATCCTATGATGATTGGGGAGATTCACTGTTTAAACAGAAAGAATTAAATTTCGGAAAGCCCAGGTATTTTAATTATTTTGATTACATGCAAGTCTGGACAGGAGCCTTAATATACGAGAACAAGCCACGAAAGTTTAGTTGGTTCATTCAATTCCAACTAGACAAAGAATCTTGGGAAATCCCATCATGTTTCTACGAATGGTTCTTTAATTGGGGTTTTTTCCCAATAGCTCTACCTAATAAGGTTAGAGAAATTTATGAACAGTTTACAGACTCTAACAAATCCTTAAAGGATCCAAGATTATTATTCACTATCCTGTACAAAATACCTTGGATAGTCAGATGGGATAATAAAGAAATATAAAAATTTTTTCGAGTTTTCAACAAAACATGTCCCATGGTTAACTCGAAGAGTCCTTATTAAATGGTGGAATAAATGTGAATTTTTGAACCACCTTCAGTTTATTCCTCTAAAGGACTAATTCATCTGGCTAAAAGGCCAACAGTTCCAAATTCATCAATCTTCAAAAACTGACTGACTTATTCAAATATCTACTAAAGTCAGTACCAAAAGAAGACCTTCGCCGATAACTTTTCAGTGCACTATCAGAAGACGACAAGGAGTCCAACTCAAAAGTTGCCAGCTCAAAAGCCAAAGATTCTGCTGAATGCTCCAAAGCAAGAGAAAAGGAAGATAGCGACAGCGATAGCGATACAGACATGGAAGGACAGTACTTCGAAGACAGCCAAGACCCTTATGAGCTGTAAAGGGTACAATGATTCCTGAAGCACTTAAAGAGTGTCTGCCATACTTTAAAGCATCGGTCATGTCCTCTTAAAAGAGGATTCCCATTTGTGTCTGCCACTTTTGAGTGATGAGCGCAATGACGATCAAAGATTCCTTTTAGAACTCTATAAGTAGAGCTCTCGACTTGCTTAACAAGCAGAATATAACAAAAAGATTGAAGTGAGTCTTACGAGTGTTGAGTGTTCTAAGTCTTGTGAGTTTTCATCTAAATCTTGTAAAATATTCTAAGTCTTGTGAGTGTTCATCATTTTCTGTAAAATTTTAATATAATAAAATTTCTTATGGTATTTTCTCAATCTCAATCTGCTTTCTCTTGAGTAAGTAATAAAATAGATAATTTAATTAATCAAACTAAAGAATTAAATTAAGAACTTGAATCTCTTTCCCTAACTACTGTGGATCTTTTGGGACAACCATCTGGAAAATACGACTACTGGGTAACTTATTTTGCTCCTCTATCAGCAAGCATTCCCAGTTCATCCATTATTCCTACTGGTTGGGACGACGACTATAGCACTGTAAGTATTACTGTTTAATAATTGATGTTGTTATGATAATGCTTTAATATCTACTTATGTTTGGCCTGCTGTATTTAATTTACTGTGTATAGATTTAACTAATAGAAGAGAGGTTGAACTATTAAGAACTGAGTTAATTAGTGAAGGTACAAATCTGTTTAATCAACATTTAGAAACCTATAGTGAACTCTGTGATTGTCTTGAGCATTTGCGTACTTTAGCTTTGTTTAATATAATAATAGATTTCTTAGATGTACTATTAAGAGATAATAATTTTTAAATAGTTATTAAAAGTTTCTCATCCTTGTCTTTTATCCATTTCTCTTCTCTCTTTGGCCCTCGCTTCCCCTACTGTAGTATCAGAGCAGGCCCTAGACGATCTGAATCACGCCAAGCGCCCCAATGGGACCAGGGTAGGCAGGGTGCCGATAGCGACAAGGGTGTTACTGAAATCGGGTGGGGGAGAGTGTTAGGCCTCAATGGGACAGAGGTAGACAAGGGCTTCTCAATCCCACATTGGACAAGAAAGGGGACAATCTGAGGGACAAGTGCGGTCTGTCATGCAACTTGTATGCGTCTGGCAAGTAATATGATGAATCTTGGCAAGGCATTGTGGAGGATGTCCGCGTGCGGAAGTGGGCGAGTGCATTGGCAAACTGGTGGCCAACATGCTGCTTAAGTGTTTGCGTTGGGCGAGCGTAATAAATGGTGTGTGGGCTCCTACATGCAAGGGAGTGTGACAAGTTGCACAGGAAAGCGACGTGAACGCACGCAAACGAGGGCGTTTGCAGGATTGGGTGGGGGAGAATGTAACGGTTTGGTAGTTCCCCACTCCTATTCTTGGCAGTTGGCAAGGTCGTCACAAGCTATCTGTTACCCTATGGAGCTGACCAGTGTGAATCTGTATAGGTACGTGCGAGAAACCTCAAAGATGCTTAATATTTGGACTTATGCAAGCTTGCCAGATAGGGGGAAAGGCTGGCCTAGGGGCCCTGGTCTAGGGGGACCTAGGCGCCGCACGGGGCTAGAACTCCCATCCCGTGATAATGTAGTATCAGAGCCAGGTTTCGATCCTGGGACCTGTGGGTTATGGGCCCACGTCGCCGCGATTTGAACACTTCACTAGACCATTCAATTGGTAGGAGCGACAGGCGGTGTGTACAAAGGGCAGGGACGTAGTCAACGCGAGCTGATGACTCGCGCTTACTAGGAATTCCTCATTGAGGACCAATAATTGCAATAATCTATCCCCATCACAATGAAATTTCAAAGATTACCCGGGCCTGAGAAATGGATAAAAGACAAGGATGGAAAACTTTTAATAACTATTTAAAAATTATTATCTCTTAATAGTGCATCTAAGAAACCTATTATTATATTAAACAAAGCTAAAGTACACAGATGCTCACGACAATCACAGAGTTCACTATGGGTTTCTAAATGTTGATTAAACAGATTTGTACCTTCACTAATTAACTCAGTCCTTAATAGTTCTACCTCTCTTCTATTAGTTAAATCTATACATAGTAAATTAAATACAGCACGCCAAACATAAGCAGACATTAAAGCATTATCATAACAACAGCAATTATTAAACAGTAATACTTACAGTGTTATAGTCGTCGTCCTAACCAGTAGGAATAATGGATGAACTGGGAATGCTTGCTGATGGAGAAGCAAAATAAGTTACCCAATGATCATATTTTCCAGATGGTTGTCCCAAAAGATTCACAGTTAGGGAAAGAGATTCAAGTTCTTGATTTAATTCTTTAGCTTGATTAATTAAATTATCTATTTCATTACTCACTCGAGAGAAAGCAGATTGGGATTGAGAAAATACCATAAGAAATTTTATTATATTAAAATTTTACAGAAAATGATGAACACTCACAAGACTTAGAATATTTTACAAGATTTAGGTGAACACTCACAAGACTTAGAACACTCAATACTCGTAAGACTCACTTCACTCTTTATGTTACATTTTGCTTGTTAAGCAAGTCAGGAGCTCTACTTATAGAGTTCTGAAAGGAATCTTTGATTGTCATTGCGTTCGTCACTCAGAAGTGGCAGACACGAGTGGGAATCCTCTTTTAATAGGACATGACTGATGCTTTAAAGTATGGCAGACACTCTTTAAGGGCTTCAGGAATCATTGTACCATTTACAGCTCATAAGGGTCTTAGCTGTCTTCAAAGTACTGTCCTTCCATGTCTGTATCGCTGTTGTTATCTTCCTTTTCTCTTGCTTTGGAGCATTCAGCAGAATCTTTGGCTTTTGAGCTGGCAACTTTTGAGCTAGACCCCTTGTTGTCTTCTGATAGTGCACTGAAAAGTTATTGGCAAAGCTCTTTTTTTTGTACTGATTTTAGTAGATCTTTAAATAAGTCAGTCAGGTTTGTGAAGACTGATGGATTTAGAACTGTTGGCCTTTTAGCCAGATGAATTAGTCCTTTAGAGGAATAAACTAAAGGTGATTCAAAAAATTCACATTTATTCCACCATTTAATAAGGACTCTTCGAGTTAATCATGGGACATGTTCTGTTGAAAACTCAAAAAAAATTTTATATTTCTTTCTTGAGATAATATAATCCCATCTGATTATCCAAGGTATTTTGTGCATGATAGTGAATAATAATCTTGGATCCTTTAAGGATTTGTTAGAGTCTGTAAACTGTTCATAAATTTCTCTAACCTTATTAGGTAGAGCTATTGGGAAAAAAACTCCAATTAAAGAACCATTCGTAGAACCATGATAGGATTTCCCAAGATTCTTTGTCTAGTTGGAATTAAATGAATCAACTAAAATTTCGCTGCCTGTTCTCGTATATTAAGGCTCCTGTCCAAGCTTACATGTAATCAAAATAATTAAAATACTTGGGCTTTCCAAAATTTAATTCTTTCTGTTTAAACAGTGAGTATGAATTTACTAAATGCCTACTCATTAGCGGATCTTTTTTATTATGAATTTACTAAATGCCTACTCATTAGCGGATCCTTTTTATTATGAATTTACTAAATGCCTACTCATTAGCGGATCTTTCAGATGGAGAAAAGACCACTGAATCTGTTTCGGCCAAAATTTCTTGATAATAAGTATAATCCTTGGGTAAATAAAGATTTACTGTATGATGTTTGGTGTAAAAGTTTGCAATCTCATAAGCTTTTAGATCCTTATGCTTTTTGTCAATTGGCATAAGAAAGCAATAACTAATAGGGATATAGGGGTAATTAACCTCTTTTGTATTGTTGGCTTCGATGCTGACAGCATAAGCATCTTTTCTGAGTTTATCCACCAATTTAGGCGGAGGAAGCGACACCTCATGGGTTTGCTTGGAAGAGTCATTGGTGCCTTTGAACTCATGTCTTATAAGAAATTCACGAGTTAGAAAATCAGGTAAAAAATTATTTTCTCCTTTATGAATTAAATGTCAAAATCAAATGCTGATAAGATGGTTTGCCATCTAGCAAAAATTTGTTTTGAAACGATGTTTTTAACATCTTTCAAGAGTATCTCTTTAGCACTCTTGCAATCAATTCTTATGAGAAACTTCTAATTTAATAAATGAGATTCGAATTTTGTATGCAGAGAACTATAGATAAGATCTCCTTTTTTATAGTAGAGTAATTAATTCTTGGGCCTGTCCATATGCCACTTGTAAATCTTACTAAAGTTTCTTTATCGGCAATCATTTGCTTTAGGATTCCTCCGTACCCTTTATCTGTAGCATCTGTTTCCACTATCTTAAAGGCTTTAAGATGAGATAGGGCCAAACAAGGTAAAGTTTTAACCTTTTGTTTTATTCTTTTGACAGCTAAAGTGTGCTCCTAGGTCCAGGGTAGTGGATTCTTTTTTAATCTTTGAAAAAGTGATTTGGCATCTTGTGCTAGACTTTTATAAAATTCAGCTACATAATTGAGACTGCCTAAAAATCTTTGCAACTGGGTTTTATCTTTTATTTCATCAGAAATTTATCAGCAAATTCAATAGCTCGATCTATAGGAATAATAGATCTCTTTTCTATGTTGTGACCCAAAAATGTAATCTTCGTCTGGAAGAGTTTAATCTTCCCGGCTGAGACAACCAAGCCATTTGACGGTACAATTCTTTTGAACACATTTAAGTGTTTAAAATGTTGATCAATTGTCCAGAAAAAAATAAGGACGTCATCAATATATATTATTGCAAATGCTGTATAAGCATTGAATATTTCATTCATAATTTTTTGAAATTTTGATGGGGCATTTTTAAGCCCAAATGGCATCACATTCCATTCGTAATGCCCAAATGGTACAGTAAAGACAGTTTTATACCTATCTTCTTCAGCTATTTGGATTTGCCAATAGCCAGACTTCCTATCAAACTTTGAAAATATTTGGGCCTTATAAAGTCGGTTTAACAGATCTCTTTTATTAGGCAGTGGATATCTAATCCATCTAAGGGCTTTGTTTAAAGGCTTATAATTAGTAACCAATCTGGGAACACCTCGATCCAATTCTGCAGCATTTTCTACATAAAAGGCTGGACAACTCCATGGGCTTTGACTTTTTCTAATAAGCCATTTTTTCTCGAGGTCAGCAATTTCTTGCTTACAAATTTTTAAATATCTTGGACCCATGGCTATGGGCCGGGATTTTGTTAGGATCATTTTTTCATTAAAATTGGACTCATATGGTGGATTAACTACATGTTTTTTTTCTGGCCCAAAAAGCATTAGGAACTTCTGCACAAATGCTATTAAGCATTTCTTCTTATAAATTTTTTATTTTTATTTGTAAGATAGGTTCATTAACCTTTTCTTCTGTAGTTTTGCAAGATATTTCTCTTTTTAGAGAATTAATAAAATTTTCTTTATTTCTGATGTTGCTTTTAAGCACATCAATTTCTTTTACCTTTGGTAAAAAGATAAATTCAAAAATAATCTATTTTCCTTCTATTTCAGACACAATTTCATTTTCTGATACCGATTTAATCAGATACAGCATGTGTAAAAATGGATTTCCTAATATCACAGGATGAGATAATCCTTTTATTAGGATGAAAGGAATTTCAAAATGTTATGGAAAGTCAATCACTATGTTATGAAAAGTCAATCACTATATTATTGCTCTGTATATTTTGTATTCTGTAATCCTATTTAGGATTTCTTATTTAGGATTTCTTCCTAATTAGTAGAACACAATTATAGGAATCAATTGTATATATATACCCATGTACAGATTAATTGAAATCAATGAGAATTATCTCTTTCTATATGGTATCAGAGCAGGTCATCAATCTAGGGTGACTATTTGTTCTCACTACCCAGCTCAGGAGAGACCTTAGCCGTCGACCGGCCGTTTCAACCCCGATCAACATCGCCGGCGTCGCCTCAACCCCCTCATTCCACCACTGCAGTGTCTTTGTTGCTGATCCGAAGATACCATTAAAGGACTTCTGAGGTTTGGCTTTCAGATCCTATTTCGATATTTGCTTGATTTGTGATTTTGGGTTATTTTGCTGCTATAAGCACTTTGGATTAGCGTTTCGGTTAGTTTTCTTTGTTTCAACAAATGGCAGACAATAAGAATGTTATTTCTGATGTGATTCCGGTGATGACTAAGATCACGGAACATAAACTTAATGGTTCGAATTACAGGTGGAGTAAGATCATAGGGTCTATTTGCGTAGCATTGATAAGGATGATCACCTTACTAAAGATCCGCCCAATGATGATACACGACAAACTTGGCTAAGGGAGGATGCTCAGTTGTTTTTGCAGCTTCGGAACTCGATTCATAGTGAGGTAATTAGTTTAATTTGTTAAGGAATTGATGGATTACTTAGATTTTCTGTATTCTGGTAAAGAGAATATCTCCCGTATTTATGATGTTTGTAAGGCATTCTACCGTGCTGAGAAAGAGGATAAGTCTCTCACGGCTTATTTTATAGATTTTAAACGGGTATATGAGGAACTTAATGTATTGTTGCCTTTTAGTACTGATGTGAAAGTTCAGCAGGCCCAACGGGAGCAACTGGTCATTATGAGTTTTCTTGCAGCCTTCCTTGAGTATGAGGCGCTAAATCTCGATTCTCTCGATTCCGAGATTTCCTCTTTGCATGAAACGTTCACACGGGTCCTTCGTGCAGAGTACTCAATCTTCACACGCCAAGAGTGCTCTTATTAGCCGTAATCCAAATGGACAACAGGTAATAGAAGAGGAAGTAGAGGAGGAATTACAGAAATGTATAATAAGCGTAATAGAGAGGCTAGTTCTAATCAGGACTCAAGATGAGTCATTTGTTATTATTGCCATGAGCCTGGCCATATAAAATATAATTGTCCGCAACTTCAGAGGAAAAATCAGCGATCACAGATGGCAAATATGGCAACAAAAAATTCTACAGTATCTTCCTCTGAGAAAACTATTTTGGTATTTGCAGAGGATTTTGCACAATTTTCCCAGTATCAGGCATCTCTAAAGCTTATCAGTTCCCCTGTCACTGCGATCGTTGAGTCAGGTAAATCCACTACATGCCTTGTGTCTTCTTCATCCAAATGGGTTATTGATTCTGGTGCGACAGATCACATGACAGGTAATTCTAGTCTTCTATCTGCTTTTCAGTCTAATCTCACTTCCTCTACTGTTACTTTAGCTGATGGTTCTACTTCTTGTGTCATGGGTTAGGCTGAATCGAACCCGACTTCACAATTTCTTTGTCTTCTGTTTGTGTCTACCAAAATTCTCTTTTAATCTACTTTACATTAGTAAACTTACTCGTACCTTAACTTGGTCTGTTTCCTTTTTTCCTTCCCAGTGTTTGTTTCAGGATCTTACGACGAAGCAGATTATTGGTAGAGGACGCGAGTCAGGTGGTCTCTACATTCTGGAAAATCATGTACCGCGGTCGCTTGTTTGCTCCAGTACCTTAACACCTCTTGAAGCTCATTGTAGATTGGGTCATCCTTCTTTGTCTACCATGAAGAAGCTGTGTCCTCAATTTCAGTCTTTATCAGTACTAGAATGTGAGTCGTGTCAGTTTGCAAAACATCATCGTTTGCCTTAAGTGTCTAGAGACAATAAAAGGGCTTAATTACATTTTGAGTTAGTTCATTCTGATGTTTGGGGTCCTTGTTCTGTTACATCTAAAACTGGATTTCGTTATTTTGTTACTTTTGTTGATGATTACTCTCGTGTTACCTGGTTATATTTAATGAAGAATCGTTCTGAGTTATTTTCTATCTTTTGTGCCTTTTGTAATGAAATCAAAACTCAATTTAATATTTCTGTGCGCATATTAAGAAGTGACAATGCCAAAGAATACTTTTCAGCACAATTTCAGCCTTATATGACACAAAATGGCATTCTTCATCAGTCTTCCTGTGTGGATACCCCATCCCAAAATGGCGTGGCCGAAAGAAAAAATCGTCATCTTCTTGAGGTAACTCGTGCTCTTCTTTTTCAGATGAAAGTACCTAAACACTTTTGGGCGGATGCAGTTTATACGGCATGTTTTTTTATCAATCCTATGCCGTCTTCTGTTCTTAATGGGGATATTCCTTATACTACTTTATTTCCTACAAAATCTTTGTTCCCTATTGAACCCCGTATTTTTTGTTGTACCTGTTTTGTGCGTGATGTTCGTCCACAGGTTACTAAATTGGATCCAAAATCTCTCAAATGTGTCTTCCTTGGGTACTCCTGACTCCAAAAAGGGTATCGTTGTTTCTCTCCTACTCTTAATCGTTATCTTGTTTCTGCAGATGTCACATTTTTTGAGTCCACTCCATTTTTTTCTCCATCATCTGTGTATGAGAGTCAGGGGGAGGAGGATGATCTCTTAATATATACTGTCCAACCAATGTCTAGTCCTCTCCCACAGCCTGTTCCTTCTGTCTCTAGACCTACTCGACCTCCCGTTGTTCATGTTTATTCCAGGAGATTGGAGATTCCTGACTCAGATCCTCTACCAGCTACTTCGTTGGGAGATCCTGTACCTCATACTGACCATGATTCTGATCTAGACTTACCAAGTGCTCTTCGTAAAGGTAAACGTTCATATACTTACCCTATCTCTTCTTTTGTTTCTTATAATCAATTGTCTTCTTGTTCTCGGTATTTTGTTACTTCTTTAGACTCTGTTCCTATCCCTAACACTGTTGATGAGGCACTATCTCATCCTGGCTGGTGTGATGCTATGAAAGAGGAAATGGAGGCTTTAGATGCTAATGGTACATGGGAACTATTGCCTTTGCCCACTGGTAAGAAAGCTATTGGTTGCAAATGTGTATTTACAGTAAAGGTAAATCCTGATGGTTCTGTGGCTAGGTTAAAAGCACGCCTTGTAGCAAAAGGATATGCTCAGACATATGGGGTTGATTACTCTGATACTTTTTCTCCTGTAGCTAAACTTACTTCTATTCGCTTGTTTATCTCTTTAGCAGCTACATATGATTGGCCCCTGCATCAATTGGATATCAAGAATGCTTTCCTTCATGGTGATCTTCAGGAGGAGGTGTATATGGAGCAACCACCTGGGTTTGTTGCTCAGGGGGAGTTGGGTAAAGTTTGTAGGCTTCGGAAGTCTCTTTATGGCTTGAAACAAAGTCCTAGGGCATGGTTTGGGAGATTCAGTGAAGCAATACAGGAATTTGGTATGCAAAAGAGTAAGTGTGATCACTCAGTATTTTATAGGCAATCAAGTCGGGTCTAATTCTCTTGGTAGTCTATGTGGATGACATTGTCATCACCGAGAGTGACTCTGCAGTATTTCATCTCTTAAAACCTTCCTCCAAACTCGATTTAGGACCAAAGACTTGGGATTGTTAAAGTATTTCTTGGGTATCAAAGTTATGAGAAGTAAGAAGGGTATTTTCTTGTCTCAAAGAAAATATGTCCTCGATCTATTGACAGAGACAGGAAAATTGGGTGCTAAGCCTTGTAGCGCACCAATGACTCCAACTTTACAACTGTTAGCAGCGGATAGTGAGTTGTTTGAAGATCCAGAGAGATACAGGAGATTGGTAGGAAAATTGAACTACCTTACAGTCACTCGTCCTGACATTGCTTATGCCGTTAGTGTGGTAAGTCGTTTATGTCTTCCCCAACCGTTGCTCATTGGGAAGCCTTGGAATAAATCTTGTGTTATCCAAGGGCGTTCAGAAGAGGTTTGCTATATGGTAATCATGGGCATTTGAATGTTGAATGTTTTTCGATGCCGACTGGCTGGATCTAAGGTTGTGGAGGTCAACTACTGGATATTGCATTTTTATTGGAGGAAATTTGGTGTCTTGGAGAAGCAAGAAGCAGAGTGTAGTTTCTCGATATAGTGCTGAATCCGAATACAGAGCCATGGCATAATCAGTATGTGAGGTAATGTGGATACTTCAATTACTAGATGAGACAGGTTTTAAGACCTCCCTGCCTGCGAAATTGTGGTGTGATAATCAAGCTACTCTTCATATTGCTTCTAATCCGGTGTTTCATGAGCGGACCAAACATATTGAGATTGATTGTTGTTATGGAAAGTCAATCATTATATTATTTCTGTGTATATTCTGTATTCTGTATTCCTTTTTAGGATTTCTTATTTAGGATTTCTTCCTAATTAGTATAACACAATTATAGGAATCAATTGTATATAAATACCCATGTACAGATTAATTGAAATCAATGAGAATCATCTCTTTCTACATGGTATCATAGCAGGTCATCTCTCTAGGGTGACTATTTGTTCTCATCACCCAACTCAAGAGAGACCTTAGCCGCCGACCGGCCGTTTCGACTCCGATCAACATTGCCAGCGTCGCCTCAATCCCCTCATTCCACCACTTGTGTCTTTGTTGCACGATCCAAGACACCATTAAAGGACTTCTGAGGTTTGGCTCTCAGATCCTATTTCGGTATTTGCTTGATTTGCGATTTTGGATTATTTTGTTGCTGTCAGCACTTTGAATTAGCGTTTCGGTTAGTTTTCTTTGTCTCAACAAATGGCAGACAATAAGAATGTTATTTCTGATGTGATTCCGATGATGACCAAGATCACGGAACACAAACTTAATGGTTCGAATTACAGGTGGAGTAAGATCGTTAGGGTCTATTTGCGTAGCATTGATAAGTATGATCACCTTACTAAAGATCCACCTAATGATGATACACAACAAACTTTGCTAAGGGAGGATGCTCGGTTGTTTTTGCATCTTCGGAACTCGATTCACAGTGATGTAATTAGTTTAATTAATCACTTTTAATTTGTTAAGGAATTGATGGATTACTTAGATTTTTGTATTACGTAAAGGGAATATCTCCCGTATTTATGATGTTTGTAAGGCATTCTACCGTGCTGAGAAAGAGAAAAAGTCTCTCACGGCTTATTTTATGGATTTTAAACGGGTATATGAGGAACTTAATGTATTGTTGCCTTTTAGTTACGATGTGAAAGTTCAAAGAGCCCAACGGAGCAACTGTTGTTATGAGTTTTCTTGCAGGCCTTCCTTGAGTATGAGGCGCTAAATCTCGATTCTTTCGATTCGAGATTTCCTCTTTGCATGAAACATTCACACGGGTCCTTCGTGCAGAGTACCCAATCTTCACACCGCCAAGAGTGCTCTTATTAGGCGTAATCCAAATGGACAACAGGGTAATATAAGAGGAAGTAGAGGAGGAATTACAGCAATGTAAGTAATCAGTAATGGAGAGGCTAGTTCTAATCCGACTCAAGAGGAGTCATTTGTTATTATTGTCGTGAGCCCGCCATACAAAATATAATTGTCCGCAACTTCGAGGAAAAATCGATCACAGATGGCAAATATGGCGTGAGGATTCTACAAGATATCTTCCTCTGAGAAAACTGCTTTGGTATCTGCAGAGAATTTTGCACGCTTTTCCCGATCGTGCACCTCTAAAGCCTACCAGTTCCTATCATCGCGATCACGAGTCGTAAATCCACTACATGCCTTGTGTCTTCCTCATCCAAATGGGTTATTGATTCTCGTGCAAATGCATCACATGACAGTAATTCTAGTCTTCTATCCGCTACCTAATCCCACTTCCTCATCATACTTTAGCCGATGGTTCTACTTCTTGTGTCATGGGTTAGGCTGAATCGAATCCGACTTCACAATTTCTTTGTCATCCTGCTTTGTGTCTACCAAATTTCTCTTTTAATCTACTTTCGTTAGTAAACTTACTCGTACCTTAAATTGTTCTATTTCCTTTTTCTCGATCGTTGTTTGTTTCAGGATCTTACGACGGCGTATTATTGGTAGAGGACGTGAGTCGTGGTCTCTACATTCGGAAAATCATGTACCGCGGTCGCTTGTTTGCTCGAGTACCTTAACACCTCTTGAAGCTCATTGTAGATTGGGTCATCCTTCTTTGTCTACCATGAAGAAGTTGTGTCCTCGATTTGATCTTTATCGATTTAGAATGTGAGTCGTGTCAGTTTGCAAAATATCATCGTTTGCCTTCTATGTCTAGAGTCAATAAACGGGCTTCATCCCCTTTTGAGTTAGTTTATTCTAATGTTTGGGGTCCTTGTTCTGTTACTTCTAAAACTGGATTTCGTTATTTTTTTACTATTGTTGATGATCACTCACGTGAAACATGTTTATATTTAATGAAGAATCGTTCTTAGTTATTTTCTATCTTTTGTGCCTTTTGTAATGAAATCAAAACTCAATTTAATATTTATGTGCTCATATTAAGAATTGACAATGCTAAAGAATATATTTCACAAAAATTTCAGACTTATATTACACAAAATGGCATTCTTCATCAGTCTTCCTGTGTGAATACCCCATCCCAAAATGGCGTGGCCGAAAGAAAAATCGGCATCTTCTTGGGGTAACTCGTGCTCTTCTTTTTCATATGAAAGTACCTAAAAACTTTTGAGCGGATGCAGTTTCTACGACATGTTTTTTGATCAATCGTATGCCGTCTTCTGTCCTTAATGAGGATATTCCTTACCGCTTTGTTCCCTACAAAATCTTTGTTTCTGTTGAACCCGTATTTTTGGTTGTACTTGTTTTGTACGTGATGTTCGTCCATGAGTTACTAAATTGGATCCAAAGTCTCTCAAATGTGTCTTCCTTGGGTACTCCGGATCCAAAAAGGGTATCTGCTTTCTCTCCTACTCTTAATCGTTATCTTGTTTCGCAGATTTCACATTTTTGAGTCCACTCCATTTTTCCTCAATCATCCTGTATGAGAGTCGGGAGGAGGATGATATCTTAATATATACTTGTCAACCAATGTCTAGTCCTCTCTCACACTGTTTCTTCTGTCTCTAGACCTACTCGGCCTCCCGTTGTTCATGTTTATTCCAGAGATTGGAGATTCGACTCGGATCCTCCACCACTACTTCGTTGGGAGATCCTGCACTCATCGATCATGATTCTGATCTAGACTTACCCATTGCTCTTCGTAAAGGTAAACGTTCATGTACTTACCCTATCTCTTCTTTTGTTTCTTATAATCAATTGTCTTCTTGTTCTCGGTGTTGTGTTACTTCTTTAGACTCTGTTCCTATCCCTAATACTATTGGTGAGGCACTGTCTCATCCTGGCTGGTGTGCTACTATGAAAGAGGAAATGGAGGCTTTAGATGCGAATGGTACATGGGAATTGTTGCCTTTACCCACTGGTAAGAAAGCTATTGGTTGCAAATGGGTATTTACAGTAAAGGTAAATCCTGATGGTTCTGTGGCTAGGTTAAAAGCACGCCTTGTAGCAAAAGGATATGCTCAGACATATGGGGTTGATTACTCTGACACTTTTTCTCCTGTAGCTAAACTTACTTCTGTTCGCTTGTTTATCTCTTTAGCAGCTACATATGATTGGCCCCTGCACCAATTGGATATCAAGAATGCTTTCCTTCATGGTGATCTTCGTGAGGAGGTGTATATGGAGCAACCACCGGGTTTGTTGCTCGGGGAGTTGGGTAAAGTTTGTAGGCTTCTAAGTCTCTTTATGGCTTGAAACAAAGTCCTAGGGCCTGGTTTGGGAGATTCGGTGAAGCAAGACAGAATTTGGTATGCAAAAGAGTAAGTGTGATCACTCGGTATTTTATAAGCAACTGAGGTGGTCTAATTCTCCGGTAGTCTATGTGGATGACATTATCATCACCGGGAGTGACTCTGCAGTATTTCATCTCTTAAAACCTTCCTCCAAACTCTCGCCTGCACCAAAGACTTGGGATTATTAAAGTATTTTTGGGCATTGAAGTTATGATAAGTAAGAAGGGTATTTTATTGTCTCAAAGAAAATATGTACTCGATCTATTAACAGAGACAGAAAAATTAGGAGCTAAGCCTTGCAGTGCAACAATTACTCAAAATTTACAATCATTAGCGAGGGGATAGTGAGTTGTTTGAAGATCCGGAGAGATACAGAGATTGGTAGGAAAATTGAACTACCTTCTGTCACTCGTCCCGACATTGCTTATCTTTGTTAGTGTGGTAAGTCGTTTATGTCTTCCCCAACCGTTGCTCATTGGGAAGCCTTGGGACAAATCTTGTGCTATCTCAAGGAGCTCCGTGAAGAGGTTTGTTATATGGTAATCATGGACATTTGAATGTTGAATGTTTTTCGATGCCGATTTGGATCTAAGGTTGATAGGAGGTCAACTCTGGATATTGCGTTTTGTTGGAGGAAATTTGGTATCTTGGAAAAGCAAGAAGCGAGTGTAGTTTCTCGATCTAGTCTGAATCCGAATACTGAGCCATGGCACAATCAGTATGTGAGGTAATATGGATATTTCAATTACTAGATGAGACAGTTTTAAGATCCCCACTGCGAAATTGTGGTGTGATAATCAAAGTGCTCTCCATATTGCTTCTAATCCGGTATTTCATGAGCGGACCAAACATATTGAGATTGATTGTCACTTTGTTCGTGAAAAGATTCAACAACAGATCATCTCAACAGACATATCAAACCGAGAGCGGTTAGGAGATATTTTCACAAAAGCTGAATGGAGCTAGGATTGACTACATTTGTAACAAGTTGGGCATGATTAACATCTATGCTCCAACTTGAGGGGGAGTGTTATGGAAAGTCAATCATTATATTATTTCTGTGTATATTCTGTATTCTGTATTCCTTTTTAGGATTTCTTATTTAGGATTTCTTCCTAATTAGTATAACACAATTATAGGAATCAATTGTATATAAATACCCATGTACAGATTAATTGAAATCAATGAGAATCATCTCTTTCTACAATTGTCACTTTATTCGTGAAAAGATTCAACAACAGATCATTTCAACAGGACACATCAAAACTGGAGAGCAGTTAGGAGATATTTTCACAAAAGCTCTGAATGGAGCTAGGATTGACTACATTTGTAACAAGTTGGGCATGATTAACATCTATGCTCCAACTTGAGGGGGAGTGTTATGGAAAGTCAATCACTATGTTATGGAAAGTCAATCACTATATTATTTCTCTGTATATTTTGTATTCTGTATTCCTATTTAGGATTTCTTATTTAGGATTTCTTCCTAATTAGTAGAACACAATTATAGGAATCAATTGTATATATATACCCATGTACAGATTAATTGAAATCAATGAGAATCATCTCTTTCTACACAAAACATACTCCTTTATTGCAAACAACAGTATTGTTTAACTTGTATTTTACATTCATTTTACTGTTGTCCACCGTATATAATTCTTCTACTGTTTTAGAGAAGTATTTTGAAGGTACTAATCCTTCATTGATACGACACAAATCAGCACTTGAATCTATTAAGGCAACAGTACTGAATAAGTACTTTTTATGAACTACCACTGTAATTTTAGTGTGTCATTTATGAGTAATAACTCTATCAATTCGATTGATGTACTGAAGATTATTAATACTATTAGTATTATCTTCAGCTTCGATTTCTTCTTCTTTTACTTCAGCTTTTAGTTGAGAATCATTTTTTATTTCAAGTAAAATTGTTCTTTCTTTTAAATTCTGTAATTTAGTTTTAACTGAATTAATTTCTTGCCTTAATTCTTTTACCGTAGGTTCTCTTGGCATTTTAACTCTTTTAATCTTTTCCATGACCTCTTTAAGATCATACGGGCTTTGTTTTTCTTCTATTTTCTTTTTTTAAGGACTTTTATCCTTATATAAATTTAAATATTCCTCTAACTTAGTTCTTCTTTCTTCTTTATCTTCAATCTTAACTATGAGATCCAGTAATAAACTTTCTTCCTTTGTTAGGACACATAAACCATTTAAGGTACACAAAGATTTATAATAATTGTCGCAAGGTATTTTGCGGTCACCTGGACGAACACTCACCGAAGTGGGAAAGAGTGAGGAGTCGCCACTTTAATTTTGAGGGAAATTAAAGAAAACCATTTGTGAAATGCAAATTAAAATGAAACCACTTCAAATATAGAGGTTCTAGGTTCGGGGTCCGTAAACGGATGGGGAAGGTGTTAGGCACCCCACCTCGTCCCTCAATGAGGGTGGACAGATTTAACCTTACGTTTTTTATAAATTAAAATCGATAGTTAGGGGGGAGGGGGGTTCGAATGGAAATGTTGATCCTTTTGATAAAAAGAAATATTTGATTTTTCACTAATTCGGATTACCCAGATACATAAGTAAATGAGACAACCTTAGTGAATTGGTGTCGTGTAGCGATTTTTCATTCATGGGATTATTTGGCATATTTGCTAGAGTTCGATTTGAGAATCGGATAAGAACTCTCCTCCGATCTCTTTTAGATATTTATTAAAAATTTTGATTGAGAATCAGATAAGAACTCTCCTCTAATCTCTTTTAAATATTTATTTAAAAATTTTTTATTGAGAATCGGATAAGAACTCTCCTCCGATCTCTTTTAGATATTTATTTAAAATTTTTGATTGAGGATCGGATAAGAACTCTCCTCCGATCTCTTTTAGATATTTATTTAAATTTTTTATTGAGGATCGGATAAGAACTCTCCTCCGATCTCTTTTAGATATTTATTTAAATTTTTTTGATTGAGAATCGGATAAGAACTCTCCTCCGATCTCTTTTAGATATTTATTTAAAAATTTTTTGATTGAGAATCGGATAAGAACTCTCCTCCGATCTCTTTTAGATATTTATTAAAATTTTGATTGAGAATCGGATAAGAACTCTCCTCCGATCCCTTTTATTTGAATGAGAGCCGAATAAGGACTTTTCCGACCTCTTAAAATTTGTTTACAGTTACACATCATAAGAGCCTGAGACTAAGGGTTCCGGCATTCGAAGATGCCGGGAACCCGAATAAGGCTTCCTTTAACTCATTGGTGCATCGTGACTAGATAGGGGAAACCAGACTGAATTTTACCGACCTCCTACGTGATCGCCTTACTAGTACCTTTCGGCTGGTAACATTTGTTCTATTTCATTTGCTTAGTCAGGAATTCAATTTTATTCCGACCCCTCTCCTTACCCAGTCGTCTTCTTGAGCTAGCCTAGTGGTTCTTCTTCATAACTTTCTCCGATTTATTATCTGAACCCTTTCTTTATGTAAAAAAAACTCGTGTTAAGATACGGCTACCAGCATTTTATCTAAACACCTATATGTTACCCATAACCAGAATACCCACATTAAGAGACAAATAAAGACAAAAAATAAATAGATAACATGAACTGTTGTATCGAAAGATAAACTTATGAGAACAACCACCTATGTGGGACTTTCTGACACAAGACAAACTTTAACGAAAATCACAAGCATAAATAGAAAGAAAATAAAGGCAAACACTGGATAGGACAACGGTTCAGACACTCATCTGTAGGAAGTTGGACCTATCAAACTAACTATGGAGCCACAAATGTTGCAGAGTTGCGTGCTAGTAGTCCGGGATTCAATGTTTGTGTTGAAACGAGGAACACCAAGTTGGAACGTAATCGGGTGGGATGATAATGAATGAGACTAAGCTTGGAAAACAGTAGTGGATATAAAAGTGATGAAAACTGAAACGCAGAGCAATGAACAAACTGAAAATCAAGAGTTCCAGTGTCCAACACTCCTTCAAAGAAAATACTATAGAAAACTGGTTTCTGAAGTTTTTCTAGCTTAAAAATGGCAGAGTGGCAAAACTGAATTAAGTTTCAGAGCCTTTCCGCTATAGTCACCACCTTTCTTTTTCGTCCTCGTCCCCCTTGAACAGTTTTTCATGCAGGCATTTATAGGGACCGGGTGCTCCCCATGAAGGGTCAGGATTTTCTTTGAGGGAGATGGAGGGCTTGGATTTTAAAGGACATGATCTAATGCTTGAGAATTAAAGAGAATCAGAATGAACGGCTGAGATCCTTTTCAGGAATTTTTGTCCTTTTTCTCTTCTAATCTAACGGTCCCAAATTTTCTTGTCCAGGGCGATCCGAGGGCTGGGAATAAAAGGCGCTGGTCTTGTCGTCTTGTTCTTTGATCCAAGGGCTCTGGACTTATTCCTTACAAGTAAGATCAACGGTGGAGATTGGGATGTACAGCACTATCATGACATACTCTGGCACCTGTCAGTAATGTGGGCGATTCTGAGGCGTGCGGTGGAGATCTCGTCTGCAACGCTTTAACTACCTCGGCTCTGATTATGACGACAGTTAGCGGAAGTTGTCTTATTCTCTTTGCTCTCCGACCTCCCCTCATTTTCGGTCTTCCTAACACGCTCCTTTTCTGATCTTTCATGCCGGCCTCCCCTCTTCCGATCTCTCCCACTTCAGTTTTCTCCTTTATCTGGTCCGGCTCAGTCAAAGCATTTATTCTTTCGAGTTCCGAGGCGTTCACTTCGTTTTCTGCTAGCAATAAATGCACAGACCTTCTCTATATATACCCCCGATGGGAAATCCTCCCGCATTTCATTTTTCTTCTTTCTCTCTCACTTTTCTTGTTCTAGCCACTCTAGCAACAATTCCGGCCATTATGGTGGCTTTTGATCTTTTTTCGGCTGTTCGCCTTGTTCACCGACTGAAAATTTTCGATCCCGGTGATCGGAAGATCACTATGGCTACCTCTGATGACAGTGAGAGAACTGGACTAATTTACCGACCCAGATCGAGAATGTCGATCGTGTTGACCTTGAATTGGTCGACCGATGTAATCGGCGAACCGGTTTCGAGCGAGAAGACTGCTAATTTCCCTCCTATCACTGGTGACCGCCCTTCGAAGCTCTTTTGGCTTCTCATCACACTGGGTGTTCCGACAGCGGCTCGGTTCCGAGCGATAACATTGATGACGATCTCTCTCATCTTCATGAGAGTCATAGTCACCGTATCTGAGCTGTACATCTATCCGATGTCGATAGCCTGTCTCCTGATCAGACACATCTTTTGATTCAGCCACGAGACTAGGCTTTGACATAGGCCTCTATTAGATAGGGTGTACTGCCGATCTCTAGAGATCGCCCAAATGATATAATCCAACTTTTAATGTAATCCGATCTCTAGAGATCGCCCAAATGATATAGTCCAACTTTTAATGTAATCCGATCCCTCGAGATCGCCCAAATGATGTAATCCGACCTTTTGGAAATAAAATTTTATTTTGTCAATTATCATTTTATTCTTATTGTGTTGGTTGTTTTCCGATCTCTGAAGTATTTACCCGATCCGACTCTTGATTTGAATGACCCTTAACCGATCTGTGATTCAAAATATCCATCTCAATCTACCGATCTCTAACTAGCCGATCTCCTTATGGAATCTCCAAAATATTCGTGAGACGTGTCAGAAAAGGCTGGCGAATCCCGCTAATCGATGCGCCGCTTGGGACACCGTGAGCATTTAATGCTCGGACGGGTATAAATAGATGGGTCAGCCAGTTGCTTCCTTATGTCATTTTCAGCCTCTCGCGAGCGATTCCAAAATCCTCTCGTTTTTTCAAGTTCTTCCGACACCAATCACACTCCGGTAAGGGTTTTGATCTTTCTTTTAGTTTAAATTTCCTCTTTTCTTTGAAAATGAGCGGCGCCGAGGGTCAGAGAGCGGCAAGCCCCCCTTCCGTTCAGGTCTCGTGGTCGTCAGATGAGGTAGAGGTAGTCGAAACAAGCGGGCGATCTGAACCCCCTAGGACTTCCATTCCAGCCAGCGGTCAAGCAACATCCTCGAAGCAAACACATTCTTCAGGGAGAGAAAACCTTCCCATGGACGAGCTGCCGTCAATCCTTCAAGAAACCGACCTGCAGTCGTTCAGCCAAGAGTATAACATTCAGCCCGATTCATATGAGCTCATTAAGTGTCACGGCGATCTTCGAGCCGATCACTTCTTCGAAGAGAATGATATGATCATGGTATACGAAGTGCAATTAAAAGCCGGGCTACGGTTCCCTCTTGACGACTTCTTCAAGGAAGTTCTAAAATTTCATCAAGTATGCATAGCCCAAGTTCACCCGAACTCATGGCGGATCTTAGTAGCCTTTAGAGGCCTTTGCCGAGCCAAAGGACTCAATCCAACGGCGAAGGTACTCGCCGAAAGGACGACGAGTACTGGTTCTTTCAGGCGAAGCCACATTGCGGGCTCTTTACTGATCTGCCGTCCTCCCTGAAGAATTGGAAGAATCGCTTTTTTATTCTGAGGAGCAAAATTCCGAACGGCTTTGAGGGCTTCCCCCGTAGCTGGCTGCATCAGGGCCCCTTGCTTCCGAAGCGTATCACCTTGAATAGGGAAGAGGGCCTAATGGTGATGGAACTGAAAGATCAGGCGGCCCGACAGAAGTTCTCTTGTCTAGATGCAGTGACGGCCGAACTGCATCATTGGACAATGGAGTTGATTACGGGCGAAGAACGCGGGCTTCAGCTCTCTGACCTCGGCCTCGGTACTTTCTAAATCTCTGATCTTTGGGCCTTAGCGATCTCACTGACCTTTTCTTTGTGCAGATATGGCAAGCGGCAAGGCTTCCAAAGAGAGCCGGAAGCGAAAGAGAGAGGTCTCTCGGAAAGTACAGGAGATGAAGCGTTCCGAGCTGCTTCAGACGCCCAGGCATGATCCCGGGGAGATGCAAGGAGGCTCGTCTCAACCCTCGGGACAGCCGATCCCCGACATAGAAGTGGTCTGGTCTCCTCCTCGTCAAGAAGAGCCGCCACCACCTCCTCCGGTTGCTTCGAGTGCGGAAGGGGGTCCTTCTCAACCACCTGTGAGGACCCTTTCCCGCGGCGCTCAAGTTCTGATCCACTCGCTAGAGAGGAACCGCACGGTTCGAGAGAATCCGGGCTTTGCTAAGGTCTTGGGGTCCTCCATCTGCCTTCGGGAGGATCGGGATAGACTAACCCCGAGCAATCTTGATGATATTCTGACCCAAACGATGAGCCTGAGTGTGGAGAGTTTGGTGAACCAGCACATTATCCGGGAGAAGGCTCACCGCTTGAGGAAGGAGGTCGAGAAGGTGGGTCAGGAAGCTGCTTCCCTCCGATCTCAACTTTCGTCTGCCCAAAACTACATATCTGAAATTGAGGGGCGGATGAAATTCTACGAGGATAAGCTGGCCGAGCAAGCTCACGTTCTTGAAGAGGTTCCGGCGCTCCGAGCCGCTGAAGTCACTCGCCTCACTGAAGAGCTCAAAGCAAAAGAAGAAGAGGCAGTGACAAGGGAGGCCGGTGCTTATGTGAACGCTCATGGGGATCTCTTGGCCGAGCTCAGGAAGCGGTATCCCGAGGAGGACTTCTCTTGGATGGTGGATCTGGCTCCCCAGGAAGAAGAGGATAGCAAGGAAGAGGCCGAAGGTGATAGGGGGGGTGAACAAAATGTAGAACGGGCTGGGGGTGATCCTCCAGCCGAATGACTTGTATAAATTTTAATTTGAAATGAAATGAAGTTCTCCTTTTTGTTCAATGATTGGATGAGATCGGAAAGTACCTAAGTTGCATAAGCACTTGATTGTCTGAACATATTAGAACAACAACTAAAAGTGATTATTAATCTAAGTGTAAGAGGTCGGAAAACATTGTAAGCATGAGATCGGCTGAGAACAAACGCTAAACGGGACTTGATTAAAATTGGAAATTTGATTTGAACACTTAAGATCGGAATTATCATTAAACCGGATTGGAACCTTAACTTTATCAAGCGATTATTTCCAAACTTTTTAAAAGGGAGATCGGCAATAAGACTGTTGGCATGAAGGCCTAATGTTGGTTCAATCTCGTTTGACAAGAGAGATCGGAAATGTAATTGACTGGTCAGGGGACTTGACAATTGGTTTGAGAGATCGGTGAGGCTTTAAATGATATGGGGACTTAGTATTGATTCGATTCCTTTTGAGGAGAGATCGGAAATGTGGTTGGCTGGCAAATGGAGACTCAGTGCTGGGGATCGGTTGCAAAGTTTATTAATTTTGGGGATCGGCCAAAATATGGTGTCGACAATAATTACAATTTCTATCACATTCTGATTGATTATCAGATTCGCTAGAAGATTCTTTTTCTTCAGAGGTATAATCTAATGCATTGACTTCTAAGTCTTCTGGCTCACTATCATTTAGAAATATTTTTATTAATAATTCTTTAAGATTTTCATCAATTGATAGTGCCTGTATTTGCTGTTTTACTTTACACCTATTAGCGTAATGTCCTACCTTTCCACGCTTATAACAGACTACTTCTGTATCTTTTTTCTTCTTTTTAGAAGATTTTGTTTTCTTTCTTTGAGTTTTCTTTGTAGAAGATTCTCCTTTATCTCTTTTATCTTGCTTATAATACCTTTTAGTATTATAATTGTTCTTTTTCTTCCCTACTCTGCCGCCTATAACCCCCTTTAACTTTCCTTTTATGAGGGAAAGTTATAGGCGGAAATCCTATTTGTTCACAGAAATCACCGAGTATTCGTTTACCCGTGATTTTTTCCTTTTGCATTTGTTTATGAATTTTTAATTCATTATATAATGCAACTCCGGCAGATACCACTTCAGAAGCTAACTCACCATAAGTGTACTGATGATAAGGAACTGTTCCTTCATTATTATCTCTAATTTGTTTTTTGACTCGTTCAGCAAATAACGAGGGTAATCCAGAAAGAAATTTTTCTTTTCAAAAATCATTTTGGTTGTCTTACCTAGTAAAAATAAGGGCAAAGAAAGTATCTTTGTACCATTTGAAATGAAACAAATCAGGACACCTTAAATTCATTAACTGTTCCTAAGATCTATCCATATACAGACTGGCAGATCCTATGAAGTGTATACCTATAATGTATAATAAGGTATTAACACAGTCTGGGACAGTTATTTGACCATCGGTTCTTATTTCTGTTTTAACAGCGTTAAGAACTTGTGCTTTTCCCTCTCCTGATAAAGAGAAGTCCCACCAACCTTTTAGTTATCCTGTAAAACCAGCTATTATGGTTTTTGCTATTGCTTGGTCACTATTTCCTTTAGCCCTAGAGGCTGTTACGTACATAGTCATGTATTGAATGACATTTTTAATTTGATAATCAGATAATCCATCAATATTTCATTCAACAATTGAAGTACCATCATATTACATGTAATTATAACGTGTATCTTCATACTGCAAATTGACTGGAGACGACCTAGGATAATAAGGCTTTATATCTATGGTTGCTCTGGGTTTAGGATAAGTAATCCTATTGATTTGAGTTGATTAGTCTGATTCTTTAAGAATTGACTCAATTTTATTAATTTATAATTTAGAAATTTCATCTTCTTCAGAAGTTATTTCGGTTGACTCTGTCTTGTCTGATTCTTCGTTTTTAATTAGCGGAGCTAAATTGAGACTTTTTAATCTCTTAGTTAATTCTTCAACCATGTCAGAATCCTTAGTTAAAGGAGCTACAGATTTCTTTTTAGACTCAATTCCTAACTCAGATAACCTTTTAGTTAATTCTTCTATCATTTCTGAATGATCTTCTTTGGCTAATTTTAAGCCTAGTTTTTCAGATTCCATAGGTTTGAATAAAACCCTTTTTTCCATACTTGTTTTGGACGATTCTCCCTTTTTAGGGTAATAATTTCTGGATTTGAAATTTTGAATCTGACTTTCTACCCTTGTTAACTATTAGTGTACTATTATATATATATATATATATATATATATATATATATATATATATATATATATGCTTAATTCATAATTATATTTATATCTTATAGTTAAAGATTACATAAGTAATAAATAGCTAAAATGTACATTATATGCTATACTTGTACTACTATATTATAGAATATGTTTAATCCTAAGTTATATATGTACCTTATAGTTAAAAATTATATAATTTAGAAATAGCTAAAAAAATATATTATATGATCTATTATGTATTAATAACCCAATGTAAAACTTAAATGCTAATTCAAGTATGATTTTTTATATAAATAATTATATAAAACTGTTCTAAGAATTAAGAATCGTACCGAATTGGAACAAAAAAATGGATAACTGTACCGAAACCAAAACAATAAAAAATCGAACCAAAATTTCAGTTCAGTTTTGTTTTTTAGGCAGATCCGAATTGGAACCGGAACCACACATTCCTTACATTCACAACACTTGTAGAAATGAGATCAATGCAAGGGATGGATTAGCACTAACAACCTAATTCTCAGGCCAATATAATTGATGCAATTGTAAGTTGAGGCTAAATTTTGGAATTGTTGGAAAAGCAGGCCATTTGAGCTTTAAAGGAGAGGTACTTTAATACAGGGCCAATCCTTTTAGTCTGAACAAGTGGTGGATCTATATTTAGCCTCACTCTCAAGCCTAGTGGGAGGGTTGTTAGAGTCTGAGACCTATGCTTGTGTGTGAGAGGAGTATCGAGATTAAAACTTGGTCTTCTACATTCATCTGAATCTGATAGTAGAAACAGTGGTTCTTTGATATTGCTTTAGACAATCAGGCTTGTATTTATGTAATATCTCTTGTTCAAATATTTCTTTGAAGTATGTCCATTAAATCGAGTAAATCAATCAACTCATCACAGTGAGTCTCACTCCATAATATATTAATAGCTGCAAATGGCATGTAAATTAAAATCTAGAAAATCATCCATTTGAAAAAGGATGCTTTGGGCAAAAAATGCAAATTCATATGTAGAGACAGAGGCAGTGCTGCGTTTTATGAAATATATTTGCAATTTAGGCTTGGGGTGCTTCATCTTTCTTTTTCTTTTTCTTTTTCTTTTTCTTTTTCTTATTTCACTTTGATCTTGTGCAAGGGTTATAAGAGAATCATTGAAAACTGCATGGACAATACTAGGGTACTGAAAGAAGGACTAGAAAAAACAGGGAGGTTTGGCATTGTCTCCAAAGATGTTGGGGTGCCTCTTGTGGCCTTCTCGCTCAAAGACAGTAGTAAATACACTGTGTTTGATATGTCTGAGAGTTTGAGAAGGTTTGGCTGGATTATTCCAACATACACGATGCCAGCAGATGCCAAGCACATTGCTGTTCTTCGGGTGGTGGTCAGGGAGGATTTCAGCCGGAGTCTAGCCGAAAGACTTAGCTCGAACATTGAGCAAGTTTTGGAGGAAATGGAGTCACTTCCTATCCGTACTTCCACCAAATCTGCTACCGTTAGTGGAGAACTTGAGAATGCTGAAGGGAAGAAAGTAGATAAAAAGACTGAGAGGGAGATACAGGAAGAGATCATTCAGTATTGGAGGCGGCTTGTTGATGGCAAGAGGATTGGAGTGTGCTAGGCGTATAATGACTTCTGTCTATCGTTGTTTGCAATAGTAAGGTCAGTGAGTCTTCAGCTTGTTTGTAATATCAACAATGTAAGGAAATGAATCATGCTGTATGTTCTTGCAGGGATTAGAAATAAACAATGATATAAATGCCAAATATATCTAGGCATTACGAGATGTTATGAAATTACGTGTATAATTAATGTCAAGGTTGTAGCTGCTGAAAGTGAATATGTTCACACTTTATTTTCTTGTGATTGTCTTTTTGATTTATACAGATTATTGTTGCAGAAGAAGTAGAAAAACCATTGAAAATTTTTATTTCTACTCTCTTGCTTTTTATCCGGAGGTAGAAAATAGCTTCATGATTAAATTGAACACCAAAGAGCAAAGTGGGGAAATTATCTTCATTCTGTGAATTCTTGGGCAGGACAAACCAATGAGTGTCTAAGCTGAACCCCTTATGAATTTATCAACAAATTGAATGAAACATCAAGTAATTTTTGTGTAATATAAGTAAAGATAAATATATTTATTTGTATAGTTTGTGAAAATATCAGTTGAAGAAACCCTTTCTTCCGGATCGGTTGATGGATGATAGGACTGAAATTATAGCCGTGCAAAGGAATCCCAGAGATAAAACAGCAGTAGCAATAATTCCTCTGTTAAGGAATCTATTATAACTAGCTTTGGATTCTTGTATTTCTGGAATAGTAGGGTCTTCAATAGCTGTAAATAAATCTTTGAGAATGGATTTCAACTCGAAACTGAAAGCAAAACCAGCACCAGCACCAGTGGCAAGAAGGA